>NC_057800.1:577669661-577672083 GCF_018294505.1 Triticum aestivum
GACCACGCCGCCTTCTTCGAGGCAGTCAGCGTCAAGATGGCGGAGGCCGTCAGGCAGCTGCTCGGCCGGCTAGTGCTGGAGCTGCAGCCGAGGCCGGAGGGCATCGTGGTCGACACCTACCTGACATGGGGGGTTGCGGTGGGCACGCGGTGCCGGATACCGGTGTGCTCGCTGTGGACCCAGCCGGCCACCTTCTTCTTGGCGCTCTACCACCTAGACCTGTGGCCGTCGGGTGATGAACATGAGCGCGATGAAGGTAACTAGCTAACTGACCATGCACCAAGAGTGATTACATGTTAATGCGAACCATGCGATTGTGTTTGCACGATGCATCTCCAGTTGTTCCTTTGTGTGAGTCGTGGATTTTTCTTACTAAACAACTCTTGACAAGTGATGTGTTCTACTTGTGTGCTCTGCAGAATTAAGCACCAAGTCCATGGATCAGTATGTGTCGTGCTTCTCATCAGTAAGAATGTCTGATCTCATGGTCTTCAGCCGATGGAAGCGGCACATGAAGATAACAGCGGAGGCGTTCGTGAACGTACGTAAAGCGCAGTGTCTCCTCCTCACCTCCTTCCACGAGCTTGAACCCCGTGCCATCAACACAACAGCAGAGCTACTTCCGTTCCCCGTATATCCAATCGGCCCTGTACACATGCAGCCGAACGGGAACACGGGCAGGATCCAGGACGAGGAGCACCGTGACTGGCTCGACGCGCAGCCAGAGAAGTCGGTGATGTACGTCTCGTTCGGCAGCTACGCTTCCATGCCGCACTCGCAGTTCCAAGAGATCGCCATGGGGCTGCTTGACGCTGGAGTCAAGTTCTTCTGGATGGCACGGGACAAGGCCCCTGAGCTGCGGGAGAAGTGCGGCGACAAGGGGCTGGCGGTGCCGTGGTGTGACCAGCAGGAGGTGCTGCGCCACCCCTCCGTCGGCGGCTTCCTCAGCCACTGCGGGTGGAACTCGGTGCTCGAGGCCGTGTGCGCCGGAGTGCCGGTGATTGGCTTCCCCGTCGCGTGGGATCAGCTGGTGAACGCCCGGATGGTCGCCGACGAATGGAAGGTCGGCATCGACCTGAGGGAGCAGAGGGGGGAGGATGGGTCTGTGAGCAGGGCCGCCATCTCGGATGCCGCGAGGAAGCTGATGGATTCGGATTCTGCTGTTGGCCAAGAGATGAGGAAAAGAGCCGCACAGCTGCGCGAGGTTTCCCGTAGCGCGGTCCGGGAAGGCGGCTCGTCGCATCGTTCGTTGAGCGGTTTCCTCGAGGATCTCGCCGAGGGAAGGTTGGAGGTGGCTGAAAGTTCTCATTGACTGATGGCACTTCATTTAGTCCAGTGAGTGGCAGAAAAATTAAATGTTTACAGCTCAAAATGATGCACTGCAATGTGGCCAGGGGCACGTGTCAAAAACAGTGAACAATCCGTATATTTAAACCTGAATTCTTAAACGCGCAGCTGCGCTGGATGGGTGTCGCGAGCGCACGTGGGAGAGCCGTCCGATGCGCCCGATCGCTCCGACTGCGCGGGATCCAGCCCGACCAGGTGCCATTAGAGCATTACTAGTAGAACCCTCAAACCCTCAAATCCTCAAAGCATTTTTAAGGGTTGAGAAGTGCCACTTTTTGACACTTTTAAGGGTTGAAAAACAGGGGCAAATACTAGAACCCTCAAACCCAACCCGTAAACTGCTTTAAGGGTTGGATTTGAGAGTTCTAGTCTTTGCCTCAACCCCAACCTTTAAATCTATCATTTGGCATCTCACAATTTATGACAACAAGAACACAATCAACTTTCAAACAAACTACCAAATGACAATCATTGATGCATGGTTTAATAGTTTACATCACAAAATCATCATCTTCCTCCTCTCATCGGCACCATCACCAAAAGTTGCACCTCGGCGCCATCTCCTAGACCACAAGCGGGCTCCATCAAGCATGTCCATCGCCACCGATGGAGTCGTACACACCACCATCATCACAACTACTCATCGGAGTGTCACCTCGAAAAGTAGAGGACGCAACACGAAACATCCTCTTCCTCTCCGCGATGTCCTCCTTGTAGTCCTTCCACCATTGCAATTGGTCTTGATCCATGTCCTTCTTGGACATCATCATGTGCTCTTTCTCTTCCACCATGAGTTCTTTCCATACCTTTGCCTCTTTGAGCTTGATCATCCTCACCTCCAACTCGGCCTTGCGCTTTGCTTCTCCGCGTTTTGCTGGAGGTCCATGAACGAGGATGGGGTTGCCATTTCCTCGAGCACCTCGTGCGCGGCGGGAGAAGGTTCGGTGACGGTGGCGGGCGGGGGGCGCGGCCGCGGCGGGGGCCTTCTTTCGCGGCTTCTTCACGGCCGGGGACGAGCCGGCGACCTTGGCGGCCCCTCGAGGCCCACGGCCGGCCGCCTTCGGGCGGCTCTTCT
>NC_057800.1:577672539-577682151 GCF_018294505.1 Triticum aestivum
GGGGGCGCGGCCGCGGCGGGGGCTTCCATCGCCGGCGGGGCGGGAAGCAGCGGGAGGCGGCGGTGGGCTGGCGAGCGGTTGGCTCCCGCGCTAGCGAGGATGACTGCGACGAGGAGGAGTGCGGGTTGGGGGGAGATTTTCCCCTCAACCCCTACTTCTACAGATTGCAAAGTCGTTTAAGGGTTGGACCTCTAAAATTTTTTACGGGTTTGAGGGTTTAGAGGTTCTAGTCTACGGAGTTTTTTCGGCGAAAACTGTAAAAAAGCGGTTATTTTTAGGGATTTGAGGGTTTGAGGGCTCTACTAGTAATGCTCTTACGAGAATAGGCGCGACGTGTGGTGTGTGGTGGGCCCGGGCTGCATTAATTCAGGTGAAACCGCCCACACCGACCGCTCCTCTTGTTCGAAACTGCCCCATCGCCCTCGTCCCCTTTTCATTCGAACTTCTCCCTCTCCTCCCTCTCATCTAGCAACGACGCACGGCGCAAGGCTCTGCGGTTGTGGATCCCGCACGGAGTCGCCGGTGCGGGAGGCCGTGAGCACGGCGAGTCGCCGGCTACAGGCGGAGGTAAAACTCGGCACCTCTTCTCCCTCTTCTCCTCGGTTGCGCTCCAGATTCGGTTTGGAGTTCGTGTTTGCAGCGTTAGAGTTTGGGTGACTAGGCGGGCATGGAGGTTGTCCATGGCGTCTGCGGGCTCGGCGTTGCTATGGTGGGGAAAGGGCTCCGCGTTGCTATGGCGAGGGGAGGGGAAGGGGAATTGAGTCCTTGAAAGGGTGGAGGCATAGGGTAAAGGGATGCATCTGACCGAATCCTAGCGACGGGGGCATAGGATTCGTTTTATTTGATGTTGCTTGAATCCCCGGATGCAGTTGTATAGAAATATCATGGTAGTTGCTTAGTTTTTCTTGCAATTTGCGAGATGGAGGGGCAGGGTAAGGGGATGCATCTGACCGGGCCATAGGATTCGTTTTATTTTTGATGTTGCTTGAATCCCCAAATACAGTTGTATAGAAATATGATGGTAGTTGCTTAGTTATCCCTGCAATTTGTGTGATGGAGAGGCAATCGAACTTCATAGTATTCAGAGTTGCACGAAATAGGGCAGTAGTTGCCTTTTGTTCAACATCGAGCAACACTGTTTTATTGGGGAAGATGGTTTTTGTGGTTGGTCGATTTTTCGCCATTGCCATCTCATTATTGTCCAAGTGCCTAGATTCCACCACCAAGTTGTTATCATTTTGTAGTGTTCTTTAAATTAGTGTACCAAACATGACGTTGCCAGATTCACCATCGAGTTGTTGTTTATCATAACTATGAATAGAAGATGAGATATCATCATGAATAACTAGCAGCTTTCGAAGTTTTTTGGGTTATGAAGTATTTTTTTTGGTTGGTTGAATCCAACCACACTATTTTTATCGTAACTAACAACTTTAGGAGTTTTTTGATGGCTAGCTATGTGATGAAGATGAACATGTGCTTGTTTTGTGATGAGGAGTAATATGTGCTTGTTTTTTTGTCATTTTTAGTTGCTACGAATAGTGAGTAGTTGCCTAGTTTTCAGCACCAAGTTGCTTCTGCAAGTACTAGCATTTAGCAGTTGAGTTATCTCTGGGTAGGAGTAAATTGAGATCATTTCACCTCCCGATGACAGTGAAGTCACACATTTTCTTTTTGTCTACAGGCAGAACTTGTGTTTATAGGGCTTGTCTTTTTTTCATCAACATGATATTTTTTGGTGTGTTTCCTCTACAGAATGGCTTTGAAAAGCAAAAGGGCCACGGGAAGAACTGTTGGTGAAAATGAGGGAGAAGAGGTGGTGGCTCAAACAACAAGGAGCAATGTTGGATGCAAGCTTGGGCAGACGGATGAGGGTCCTGTCTGGGGTGGTCGGGCGGGGAAACGGGCCACCAATTCTGCCCGGGCTGATCGGGCGGGGAAACGGGCCACCAATTCCGCCCCTCATGATGAAGGAGGGAGGCATCCGAAACGTGCGAAGAAAGTCAAGCACATGGTATTTTTTTATGAAAAACTTGAAAGAAGGGTGGCATCTGATTCTTTCTTTTTGAAATATGTAATGCTCAATCAGCATATCATTTGTATGCACTCCTATCTTTGATAAGTAGCAGAATAGCAGTATAGCAGTTGCCTAGTTTTGTACTAGCAGTTGCAGTTTGATATAGTTCTAGTTGCTCAGTTTTTAGCAAACACAGCTCGCTTTTTTAATTATGGTGTGCTTTGCTTAGTTTAGTATAGTGGGTTGCTCAATTTAGTATAGTTGGTTGCTCGGTTTAATATAATTGTAGCCTCTGCCCTTTTTTTAATATGAATTCTTCTGTACATTTTTACGCAGATTGGTAGCAGTGGGCCACCACCGAGGAACAGGGCATCACCTTCAAGACTTTTTGTCCTAAACAGTGGCCTTGAGGATATACAAAAGGATGCCATCGGTGATATAAGCTTTGGCGGTGTCCTTGATATTGGCACAAGAACAATTAAGGCGTTGTTTGGATAAGAGGAATATAGAGAACGCAATCTACGTAAGCCAAGGAAACTGCCTAACCGTAAAAAAATCTTGTTTGGCTCGTCCAACAACCCCGTGGATAGGGAAACTCGTTTCCCAAAAACACATAATTCTGGGTTTGTGGGAAAACTAGTATTACTCATTTTTCCACAAACGCGATTAGCATATACATATGCAACTGCCTTTCTCCGCCCCCGCCTATTCCTCAACAACCTCAGATGGCGCCAATTCTGCTTTTTGCATCTCACCTCGCGCCCTTTTCACTGCCTATAAAAGACAGACTTTGTTTTCCGCATGTTATACACCCAGATCGCAAAGGGCTGGCTGTGATCCCCGTGACAGGCACTGGATGGGAGACGTTGACCTTGGATCTGAAGTTGGTCATCTTCAATAAGGCTCCACATCTCCTTCAGGCTTTCCGTGCATCGTCTTCCCACCTTCAATCAGTCTTCCCATCTTCAATCAGGTTCCATGCCTTCACCATGCTACACAGCAGTACGAATTTGTATTTGTAAATATTTTCATGGTACTGTTGATTGAATTAATCTATTTGGTAGTGAACCCTATTTTGAATAAAACCTCTGATAATTTCATATGGGCAATTCCTAGGACATAGTAGATCCAACAACCTGGTAATCTGTTAATCTAAATGGTAACACGTACTGTTGAAGGAAAAATTAGAGGCAACTCTGATTAGGGAGTATCGTAAATATGAACATGTGGCACATAAGAGAATCAGATTGCACTATGAATGCCTATATAAATACTAAAATGATCTAACACCGAACCACAATTAGATTATCGATGACTATATATATCAAGTGCAGTAGTTAATTTTTCATGACAAGGATGCAGTTTAAAGCACACTGTAAGGATAATTTCCCATAAGTATCAATCATATTTATCTAGAATATATAGTGTGCAGTAAGAGCTAAGCAGTAAGCAGATGAAGATTAGAATACCTTGTGATGTCATCTGATGTTGATAGTAGTACTTGGGGCAAGCGAGACCAGATTTAATAGCAAATTAAAGATCTTGGCAGCAACCTAGGAAAATAACTGATAAGGGATGTGAACATCCCGTTAGACAGACAAGCGACAAAAGATTAGTGGCATGCTCATTTTCTTCCACTTTGTAGATTTATTCCTTTTGAACCAAATGACTCATCTTCCATTATTGCTTCTTGTATCCCCTTTGTAGAAAAATATGGATGATGAGAAGGAAAAAAATTTAAGAAGGAAAACACAGATAAAGCTAAGTGCCATGTATGGAAATCTTCAGAGGACAAAATACTGCTGAATATATTAAAAGATCAAAGCCTACATGGAGGAAAAGAAGGAACATGTTACACAAAGAAAGCATGGCGTGATATCTTAGAACAATTCAATGATTCAAGGGTAGAAAAACTTGAATTACAACAACTGAAAAATCGTCATAAGTACTACAGGAGTTGCTACAGCACCATGGACAGACTTCTAAAACTCACGGGATTTGGTTGGGATGACGATGACAAAATGATAAAAGCTCCAGAAGATATTTGGGAAGAACTAATTAAGGTAAGTTTGTTCAAGTAGAATTCATCTAAAGTTTCCATATCCTATTATTAACAAAAACATTAAACAACTTGCAGAAGGATAAGGCTATCCAAGAATATCTAGATAAGGTGTGGCCTAGTTGGATAGATCTTCAAGCCATATGTGCTAGTTCAACAGCATCTGGAGCTGGTGCTGTATCTAGCAAAGGAAAAGATGGTGCATGTACGACCAAATCTTCACAAATTGATCTCAATACGGAAGTTGAAGTACATGACATTGATTCTGATGAAATCAATGCTTCCCCTGGTGTCTTCACCAAGAAGTCAACTACCATTGAGCCAGAAAAAAAGAAGTCCCCTGGAAGTGGATCCAAGGAAACTGCAAGAGGACAAAAACGGACAGCCGATGATGCCATAATAGCAATTGATCGCCTTGCAGATGCATCACTTAGCATTGCCGAAGCAAAGAAAACAGTAGCACAACAAACTAAAGCTTACTTGGTTAAATCTTGTCTGGCAATACTAAATAGTATGAGTAATCTAGATCCCAATGAGAAACTAAAAGCGGTAAAGGCATTTACAGACGGTGATAAATGGGCCATTTGCATTGAGATGGATGAAGAGACGCGGAAGCTCTGGATTCTTGATCCTTAGAATTTTTGTAATACACCTTTGAGCATAGTATTTTATTTCAGTCGTTGTCGCACTTTACAAGATTCAGAAAACAATTTCACTTATATTTTGTTAGTTTGTGTGAAGTAATAAATATTGTTTTCAGTTTGGTATTGTTCATTGTTCGGTTCAGCACTATTACATTTTAAAACATTTATCCAGAGATGATATGGTCAACTATGCAAATCGTGCAGGGATCTATGAACATTTCGGATGTGCCAGATGATGAACTTTCTGATTCCGAGCAAGTGCTTATTAATAACTTTTCTGCGGTGTCCTTGTTTCGCGATGTGTTGTTCACATGGTTATTTAGAACACCCCGTAACACTTCTATATTAACTGGTTCTCAGAAAACGATAGAGTTTTTAGAGGGACATCCAGTTAGATTTTATGAACAATTTCGTCTTGAGAAGCACACATTCTACTTGTTGCGGGATGCTTTGTGAGAAAGGAAGTTACTTAAGGATACAAATCGAATGACAGTGGACGAACAACTACTCATGTTTCCACATACAATTGCTCACAATGTTAGAAACCATGTCATCCAAGATAGATATCAGCATTCTGGCGAACCAATCAGCCGACACTTCAACAAAGTTTTAGACGCCATAAATGGTTTGCGTGATGTTTGCATAACAGATTCACGCAATCAAGTCCCATAAAAAATATTGGGTGACGCAAGATTCTACCCATATTTCAAGGTATGTTTGCTATTAGAAGCAGATACTCTTTTACATATGATTTCATAAATAGAAGGTCGACACCATTTAAACTTTATTTTTTGACTAACAAAAAATCCCAACAGAACTACCTAGGAGCAATTGATGGGACACATATTGAGGCAAAAGTCAGGCTTGATAAGCAAACTCCTTATAGAAACAGACATGGTTATCCGTCTCAAAATGTAATGGCAGTAGTGTCATTTGACATGACATTCTCTTATGTAGCTGCTGGATGGGAGGGTTCTGCATCGGATCAAGTTGTTCTAAGATGGGCTGTGACTAGTGGGGGTTTAGTTGTTCCTGAAGGTAAAGTACAATTATTTGTGTATCTACAATATATATATAAAGATGCTGAGTTTGATATGAAATTAATGTGCAGGTAAATTTTACCTTGTTGATTCAGGCTACGCAAATACTCCAAGATCTATTGCCCCGTATCGTGGAGATCGCTATCATATTGCTTCTTTTCGTGGAAGTAATCGGCGATATACTAGTGAGAAGGACTTGTTCAACCATCTACATGCACAGTTGCGGAATGTTGTTGAACGAACTATTGGTGTTCTAAAAGCTCGTTTTCCAATTCTAAGTAGGAAAGGAGAAATTCCTTATCCATACAGAACTCAAGTGAAAATTGTTATGACTTGTTGCATTATCCACAACTTCATAAGGAAGGTTAATCATCCTGATGAGTTATTCGAGCTTTATGAGCATGGGGAAACAGAACAAAATACTGACCATGGTGATCAACAAGTTCATGGGCAAGCAACAGAAGATGATAGAGTTGCTGGTGAGAGAGTTCGTGCTGCCATCGCCCGAGAGTTGTGGACTAAACATCAACAACGTAGTTCTCTACCAGAAGATGATTAAATACTGTAATATTTGTTTTCCATCTTCAATTGCAGATATATCTGCATAATTATTTTTGCAACTTTTAATTCCTTATATGGACATGAACTTCCCATTCTTTTATAGGCTTATATGCTCTATCTCTCTATCTCTCTATCTCTCTCACCCTCTGCCTCTCCCTCTCTATCTGGAGCTACAAGATGAAATGTTATTGTCTACCAATCTTTTCAGGAAGTAAAGCAACCAATAAACTACTTCAAATTGGTGCATTTTTATGTGACATTCAAGTGTTCCCCTTGTACCTACGCACCAGGTTCTTCAATGGACCAAGTAGATATGTAGCTAATTGCTAAGTCCTGTCAGTTATGAAGTAGTATACTCTTCGCAAGTGCGTGACGTAGACCATGAAAACATGCTAAGAAACCAAAAAGGGAGATAACTGTAGCTTCTCTCGTCAAGTGCATGATGTAGTTCATGTTAATTTACTAGTACAAAACTTGAAAATAATAATCAAACATACCTGCTCCTCTGAATCCCCATCCGCTAGCTTTGAATCCCTATCCGCTATAGCTGCCTGCTGCCCCCGGCGCCGCCGATACAGGCTGATGTCGGTGCAGCCTGCACGGCCGGTATGGAGGGGAGGCAGGCATATGTGTTGACTTGAAGCAGGACCGCTCGCTAGGTACAGCTTGTGTGGGGTCGACGGTCGATGAAACGGAGTACACCTGGGGACCTAGCCGTCCAGGGGAGGGGAGGTGAGCAGAAACCAACATCCAGGGGCGGAGGCGCGCAGTAGTAGGCGTCCGGGCGCGGCGGCATGTACCTGGCGACCTGGGAGTCCAGCAGCAACTGGTGTCCAGGACGGTGGAGGCGCGCCGTACCGGCGTCCGCGAGCGGATTCTTCCACGAGCAAGACGAGGGAGCAGCGGTGTGAGCGAGCGGAGGAGGAATCGGAGGGCAGTAGCAGCTCAACGAGCTTGGATGGATGAGGCCATGGTGTGCGATTTGGGGAAAGTGAGTCACTCACGGGAGGAGAATAGTAATTGGAGCAGCTAGTAGTCGTGTGCATCCAAACAAGGAACTGGGCCGACCAGTTTTCCAAATTTCCATACCAAACATAGTTATTTGTAAACTGGTTATTCGTAAAAACGGACGTAAAACGGGTTTTCCTAGAAATCGGCTAAAACTCATTTTCTATATTCCCATCGCTAATCTTCACTATCCAAACAACGCCGACAGGAGATGTTGTCAAGTTTTTCATGAAGTGTTATGGCCCAGAGTTGTCACAGCTTGTTATCCCAGATAGGGGGAAGATCCTAGTTGATGCAGCAAGTGTAGAAAGAATTTGGGGCTTGCCAAGGGGGCAGAAGAAGGTTGTGTATGAAGTGGAGCCAGACATAGTTAGGTTGTTCAATGAGATGTACAACATCCCCACAAGGCCCGCGCCAACAGTGACCAAGTAGTGTGAAATGATAAAGGAGATGGGAGTTGTTGCTGATGATAAGTTCTTAAGTGCCTGGCTTGTCGTTGTTTACAGTTGTTTTCTTGCACCGACCACCAGCTTGAAGGTGTCCCCGTGCGCATACTCGGTTGCGCTGAATCCATGTGAGATTGTGAATTGTTTGCCAGTTTGTCGTCGAACAACTTAGGCTTTCTTTCATGGGTTTTGGAGACAAGATTAACACAATATGTTGTTGTCTTTTTCACCTAGTAGTAAAATGATCTAGACCTCCCCCCTTCGGTTCATTGCGTTCTTTCTTTCACCCTTAAGCTGGATAGGTTTTTTGCAACTTACATGTGTTCTTTCTTTTTTGAAACTCCTTTACCTCGACTCGCTTGATGTGGACTACAGGACAGTTCACAAGGATTATGTGGACAAGACACTAGTAGAAAAAGGGTCAAATGTGAAGCACATTAGTGCCGGTTTGAATTTGAGCCGGCACTAATGTGACCTTTACTGCCGGTTCCAACGGCTAGGCGGGCGGGCATCATTATGTAACACCCCGAGAATCATGCTACAATAACCCTTTGTGATTAAGCTAATCATGTTGCTAAACAGGGCTTGATCACATTGGAATCACATTTCTTTTCAAACTCCTAATTCAAACTTCAATTAAATTTAAAGTGGAAAATAAAAGTTGTCAAGATTGAAAACTAAAATGTTCATTAAGTAACAAATAATTCTGAAGCAATTCTAAAATTGTAACTAAACTTAAATGGATTAGTTAAGTGACCCTAACAACCTCAAACTTTGGCAAGCAACAACATTTAATAACCTTTTAATTAATCTAAATTTACTATGAATTAGTATTTCACCCAAACTAGTTTTTGGTGCAAGGATCTGATGCACTACAACTTATAAGCTAGCTCCCATATTTTATAAATACCATTTAGATGCTAAACATTTTGCAAACAAAAAAAAGAAAAAAAGAAAAGGCATCAATAGGACCCCTCTCCCACCCGCTGGGCCAAACGGCCCAGCTGGCCACCAGGTTGTCTAGGCCGGCCCAGACCCAGGCCATTAACCCCTCCCGGGGGGCACCGAAACCCTAACCCCCTTCCCCACGATCCCCACTCTCCTCCCCCCCCGCACGATCTGGATCGGGGTTGCCCCAACACATGTCGCCCCGATCCCGTTGCCCCCAAGCCCGATGCCGGGGCCCGACGCCGCCCCATCGTCACCGGGCTGCCCTGCCCCACCACTCCGTCGCCGGAACGCCATCGCCGCCGCCTCGTTCCACCAATCCTCCCCGAACGACCTCCACGCGCCCGACGCTGCCGTCCTCTTCGCTCGACGCCGTCGCAGGAGACCACCTCGCGGGACTGCCTCCCCTACGTCGCCGACGTCCCCGTCTTCCTCCTCGCGCCTCGCTGCCTAGTCCCCTGCAACCCCTTGTGAGCGCCACCCCCATCTCCCTCTCTGACCCCGCGCCGGAATCATCCTCGACGGGACTCGCTCGCCCGCGTGCTCCCGCAGCTCCGCCCGACCCTCGCCCCATAGCCTTCCCCGCGGCCTGGTGCCCACGGCCACCCCGCCGTGCACCACGGCCTCTGCTTCGCCTCGCTGCGCCCCCTGCCCGTTCCTTGCCGTGCCCGACCGCGGTTGGCAACGCGCGCTCGCACTGACACTCCCCGTCGCCGCTCCTGCTCGTGCATCCGCCCGCTGCTGCGCTCACCGGCGTCGTCGCTCAGCTCCACTCTCTCCCTGGACGTGGCTCCCCGGAGCCGCCCGCGCCTCCCCCCCCTCTGACCCGACTTTCTGCAGCGCCGTCACTGCCGCTACACACCAGCCGCCGCCGCTCCGGTGGCTCGCC
>NC_057800.1:577682630-577691714 GCF_018294505.1 Triticum aestivum
GCCCCGCGCCTCTCGGGCTCACGCCGGTTCGGGCGCCTCGCCGCGTTGCTCGCCCGGCGCCCGCTAAGCCCCCTGCCTATGACATAAGGGGCCCACCCCAGAATGTATTTAAAATTAAAATTAAAAATAAAAATAAAAAATAATTAATTAATCAATTAATTAAAGAAATAATTAACTTAATTAATTTTGATTAATTAAATTAAACAACTAATTAAACTAATTACACATTAGTTACCTAATTAACCTGATTAGTTAATTAGTTAATTAAGTATTCAATGATAGTGGGGCCCACCCCTAATTAAGCCTGATTAGGTTAATTAATATGTTTAATTAAAATGTGTCACTAATCAGTGGGACCCACTGGTCAGGTTGACTAGTCAACCCCTGTTGACTGCTGACGTCAGCATGACATCATGCTGATGTCATAAATCCATTTTTGAATTAAATTAAATAATTAATTAAATTCTAGAAACTAATAAAATCTTTAGAAACTCATGTCTTTTTATCCGTAACTCGGATTAAATTATTTTCAACATGAAAGTTGCTCAGAACGACGAGACGAATTCGAATATGCAGCTCGTTCGTCCGCCACGCATCCCTAGCATAGCAAACACGCAACTTTCCCCCTCTGATTCATCTCTCAAAAATGCGAAACACCGGGGATATTTTCCGGGATGTTTCCCCCCTTGCCCGGTACCACCTCTTATCGTGTTAGGGCACCCCTAGCACCGCTACTTATCATGTTTATTGTTGAGAGAACTTGCACTAGTGAAAGTATGAACCCTAGGCCTTGTTTCAACGCATTGCAATACCATTTGTGCTCACTTTTATCATTAGTTACCTTGCTGTTTTTATATTTTCAGATTACAAAAACCATTGTCTACTATCCATATACCACTTGTATCATCATCTCTTCGCCGAACTAATGACCTATAAAATTTACCATTGTATTGGGTGTGTTGGGGACACAAGAGACTCTTTGTTATTTGGTTGCAGGGTTGCTTGAGAGAGACCAACTTCATCCTACGCCTCCTACAGATTGATAAACCTTAGGTCATCCACTTGAGGGAAATTTTCTACTGTCCTATAAACCTCTGCACTTGGAGGCCCAACAACGTCTACAAGAAGAAGGTTGTGTAGTAGACATCAGCGCCCAGGGTCACCAGCGGGGTGACGCTGCTCGTCGCGCACAACTTGGGAGGAGCGTGTCGCGGGCGCCGGTGTATGTGCCTCGGAAGTTGTCGCGCCGCCTCTGGAGGGCCCAGCGCTGCCTGCAAGGGCCCCAGCTCCGTCTTTGGATTTGGCGGCGTGCGGCCCGCCGTCCCACGCACGAACGACGCCGGTCGCGAGGCTTTGGCTGCCAGAGCGATGTGGGTGTTCGCGGGGCACGCCTCGGCTTCCATCCGCGACTGCCCCACCACTCGCCTGCACTGGTACGGGCCGTTCAGCCCTCTGACGAACCGATCATTGTGATCGTGTTCTTCTTGGGAGCCATGGCGATGAAGAACTACTAAACTGGCTGCTAAACCATATTTTCACAACTGCGCACCCCCTACCTGGCGCGCCAGAGATGTCGGTGGGAAACGACACCTCTGGGATCACTAGGATCCCTTCTACGGTTGGTGGGCGCGGGGTTGTGCAAAGAGCGGGTCGGGCGGTCAGCACAAGGATCGCTTACCCAGGTTCGGGCCACGGAGACGCATAATACCCTAGTCCTGCTTTGATGTATATTTGAGTGTTCTTGAGTTCTTGAACTAGCTACGGTGTCTCTCTAGTTCCAAAGATCCGAATCCCCCTCCAGTACGCCTCGGGCCTCCTTTTATAGACAAAAGGGGTCGCCACAGTGGCATACAGGAGGTGGAAAGGTGCATCACGGCTGAGTCTATCCTCTGGTACCATCAGAAAACCGCATTTAATGCGCTGCTGACATGCCCCACTTGCTTTATCAGGGACTGCAAGGAAGCTCGTCCCAGCTGTCATCGCCTCGCCTGGCTCCGACGCGCGTCCGAGTTGACGAGGCGTTGTAGCGCCACATTGGCTGGCTGTTGGGCTGGCGTGATGGCAGAGCCTTCACAAAGATTTGCATGCCACCACGCAGGTGCTTGTTGAGTCGGTATGGAGGCCGCACGCTGGCACGCAGACGCCTGCCCCAACTGGTTGAGCTAGCAGCTACATGGGAGCGGCGATGGAGTCTTGGCAGACATGGGCCTGGCTACGGCCCCGCAGACGTCCTCGACAAGGGTCTTGCCGAGGGCCCGGCAAGGGTCTTGCCGTGGCACCGCGGTTGTCCCCGGCAAGGATCTTGCGAGGGGTCTCGTGGATTTCCTTGGCAAGGATCTCGCCAAGGATCGTCGTCTTCTGGTTCTCATCCGACTTGTGTATTTATGATCTCCAGAAAGATCTGCATTCCATCATGGAGGTGCCTCCCGAGCCTTGGTTTTGATGTGGCTGATGGCGTCGGAAACCCTTGGGCTCAAGGGTGGCGTGCTCTGTTGGCGTCACACAAGTTGCCCCGGCAAGGATCTTGTCGGGGCTGCGGAAGCCGCCCCGGAAAGAGTCTTGCCGGGGGAGTCCACCTCGCCCTGTTGCTCTCTTTGTGCCCCTGATCTTGGCGTTGCTCTGGCTGTCTTGCGCTCTGGCATCCCTCCTCTGCACTACTCAGTGCGGCCGTGGGCGCGGCTTTGACTGCCTGTGCACAAGTAAAGGGGTGCCAAAGGAGAGCCCCTACTTTTGTACACCAACAAGCACCCGACATAGCAGTTCACGCAGTCCTTTCTAAGTCCTATACCTGTATGTATAGCCACAGGGCAGAAAATACGGCCACGTACGTACATACGGGCAAGGTCTCGAGCGTGTACTCGCGCATATATAAACGGACAAACAGGGCTTGTGTACATGGAGAGGCAACGGACGGCAGCAACGGCGTCCTATTCATCGGGTAGCGAACCGGCTGGGTCAGAACGGAGAAACAGTGTCCTGTTCATCGGGAGGCAACCGTCTGGGTCAGAATGCATCGTGTTTATCCGGAGCCAACCGGCTTGGATGGAATAGCCGATCGAAACGAGGCCTGGCGTACCGCAGAACGGAGGAAACGGCCTTGTGTTCGACCGACCACGGTCGAAACCGGATCCTGTTCATCTAGAGGGGTCTGGCGTACCGCAAAACAGAGGAAACAGACTTCTCTTGGACCTCCTACAGTCGAAACATGGTCATGTTGATCAGGAGGGGTGTGGCGTAACGCAAAACGGAGGAAACAGACTTGTGTTGGAGCTATATGGTCGAAACGGGGGTCTTGTTAATCGGGAGGGGTGTGGCATACCGCAAAACGGGACTCCACGGGATACTGTTCATCTCCACCATCGACCTCCTCCAGCCTCCACTTGCAACTATTCATCCACGGGCTCATGTCCATCCAGCCTCCACCGCTCCTCCACCGGCTACTGTTCAACCAGCCCTCTCCACGGGGTCCTGTTCAACCACCCCTCCACGAGCTACTATTCATCTAGCCCCCCACCGGCTACTATTCAACCAGCCCTCCACGGGGTCCTGTTCATCTAGCCCTCCATGGGGTCCTGTTCATCCAGCCCTCCATGGGGTCCTGTTCATCCACCCCCAACCGGCTCGATCGATCGGGGTCCTGTTCATCCAGCAGCAATGGCCTCTACTACCACGGGGTCCTGTTCATCCACCCCCCCAACAATGCTCACAGTTCATCAAGAGGCAGCATCGATTGGCTTCAGTTAGCAGTAGTAGCAAAGGGATCACTCGGGTTCAGTTAATAACAAGGGATCCATCGTGGTTCAGTAATGTAGCTAGTACAATCGCTCGGGTTCAGTTAGAGCCCAACGCCTCACTCAGGTTCAGTTAGAGTGCAACGCCTCACACACGCGCGCGTACGTGTACGAGAGAATCGCGCAAACCTTTGTGCATCCTTCAACCCCGACCACGCACTGTAATCGGGAACTCCCCGATATTTTCCTCGCCCTCGCTTTGACCATGGTTTTTTCCGTCAGGGACGGCCCAAACAATGTCATGCAGCTGCGTCTCCGGTCCGCCCAGGATGAAAAGCCCATTTTCTGTCATGATTTTTTGTCAAAGAAGTAGGATCCCACCAGATCTATGATGATACTGGGTTTTGTCACAATTATCGTCATAGAAGTGTCATAAGCATGACATAAATTTTTTTCGTTTGGCTCAAAATGTCACGGATGTGTCTTTTTTCTAGTGAAGAGTGCATGGGAGGGATTGCACACGCCACTGATCACGTTAGGCAAATTATGCGGTGTTTCACGTCATGGTGGTGTACTGTCAAACTGTGGATTACGACAAGTCAATTACTAGACTTACATTGGTGCTCGCTTTTTTTCTAAAAATATTCAAGTCTTTTCGGCATTGCTCGTTGAGTGGTAGGGGACGTTTCCTATGGTGACTTCATCAATCTCAAGATGATATGATGACTCAGTTTCTCAGAGATGCTCATAGAGGTAGAGTGTGCGTGCTTGCGTTCATAGTGATGAATATACATGCATATGTATAAGTGTCTACGTTTGTACTATGTTAAAAATAACCACTAGCAATTTTTAACACTAGAAAGACAGTAGGGGATTGAGCCTTTTCTCATCTGATAGATCACTAAAACTTAATCCCCTAAAAAGATCCTTCGCCAATTATCCAACCATTTTCAAACATATTAATTCAAAACTCGGGAATTTAATTACACACAACTCAAAGTAAAAAGAAGTACACAGAATTCAAATACATACCAAATTGAATGTTTTCAAAGTTAACCTTTCAAGTTGAGAAAAGAACATGATAACAGCACAAGAAGTCATCGATGGTGCTCAGCAAGGTCTTCTTGAAGTTCGTTGTGAGCTTCTTAGCTCTCGGTCCTTTGGTGTACTGATACGTCTGCAACGTATCTATAATTTTTGATTGTACCATGCTGTTATATTATCATTCTTGGATGTCTTACATTCATTTTATAGCAACTTTATATCATTTTTTGGGACTAACCTATTGATAGAGTGCCTAGTGCTAGTTGCTGTTTTTTTTACTTCGCAGAATATCAGTACCAAACAAAGTCCAAATGCCAGGAAACTTTTTGGAGATTTTTTTGGACCAGAAGACAACTTGGGAGCCAAGGAAGCACCAGGGGGAGGCCCATGGGGCCCACCACCCACCTGGGGGCGCCAGAGGCCCCTACCGCGCCCTGATGGGTGGTGGGGCCCATGGAGGTCTCCTCCATCGCCTCTCAGCTCTATAAATACTCAGATATTCCAGAAACCCTAGGAAAGAGATTGAAACACAATTCTAGCCGCCGCAAGTTCCAGAACCACGAGATCCTATCTAGAACCCTATTCTGTCACTCTGCTAGAGGGGAACACGATCACGGAGGGTTTCATCATCTCATTGGTGCTCCTCCGATGATGCGTGAGTAGTTCACCATAGACCTACGGGTCCGTAGGCAGTAGCTAGATGGCTTCATCTCTCTTTTTGGTGCTCAATATAATGTTCTCCTCGATGTTCTTGGAGATCTATTTGATGTAATGATTTTTTGTGGTGTGTTTGTTGGGATCCGATGAAGTGCAAGTTTATGACCAGATCTATCTATGAATATTATTTGAGTTTCCTTAATCTGTTATATGCATGATTGTTATAGCCTCGTATTTCTTCTCTGAAACTTTGGTTTGGTTTGGCCAACTAGATTGATTTTTCTTGCAATGGGAAGAGGTGCTTTGTGATGAGTTCGATCTTGCGGTGTCCTCACCCAGTGACAGAGGGGGTAGCGAGGCACGCATGTATCGTTGCTATTAAGGATAAAAAGATGGGGTCTTTTCCTATATAAATACCTTGATGCACTTTTTCTTTACTTATTTTATTTTGTGTTTCTGCTAGATCTATTTATCCAATCTCATACAATTTAATCTATATTTTTACCGTAGAGGGATTGGCAACCCCTCTTTTGCGTTGGGTTGCAAGTATTTGTTATTTGTGTGCAGGTACCTTTTACATAGTGTTGCTTGGTTCTCATACTGGATTGTTAACCTTGGTTTCATAACTGAGGGAAATACTTACCATAGCTGTGCTGCATCATCCCTTCCTCTTTGGGTAAATATCGACGCAGATTCAAGCCACATCTTGTACTTGTAGGAATGTTTGGATCCTGTGGGTGATGGCTCGACTCTACGGGGACACCATTGTGGAGAAACTGAAAGACCTCGAGGCCCTCTCTCTCATCCTCAATGATCATGCTGTGTAAAATAACACATGTTGTCTGGATCTGCCACATGGTCTTAGGCTTCGAATACTTGGCAGGGCCACAAATAATTGCAAAACATTTTCGAAGCACACTGAAAGCTCTCTCAACATCCTTTTCAGTATATATCTTGGTGATATACCTTATAAATATGAGTTGATGTTGGTGATGGTGAGTTCACTTCCCACACCACTCCAATCCCCTCATCCTTCTAGAATCCGCCAGCCCCTCTGGTGTGGAAGAGTTCACTCTCCACTCCACCCCAATCTCCCTTATCCATCTAGAATCCATTGGATGCTTCGGTCTGAAAAAATCATATAAGTGAAATAGTAAAAATAATAATGCAGTTGGTGGTGGTGGTGGGGGGAGTCTAAACCTCACACCTAGCTCTACACTAGGCTCAATCAAACCAACGATCGATCATCTCACTTGTGTTTTGAATGAGAAAGTATCTTATAAGTACATCTCATTGCTCCCATGGCTGTGTAGTTACACAAGTGCAATGTTTGTTTGCTTGAGTTTTTCTTTGCAGTGTTACAAATTGATTGGTTGATGTATATTGCTAACCTAATATTACTTCAATTATTTTTAGGATTTTGTAGTAACACATGGGCATTATGCTAGCGTAGTAATAAAGCATGTACAAAAATGAAGGACTATATAATAAAAGGCAGTTTTTAGGGGAGAAAATTCCTTATTTGACACTGTCTTAAAATCTGGTTCCTTATTTGACACTGGAAAAGTTTTTCTTCCCTATTTAACACTAGTCCTAAATTTTATTCCCTACACGACACTTCCGTCCATTTTGAGCCTAAATGACACCTGAAAAGATGATTTTGCCCCTCATGCGGTATGTGTGTGCGCGCGTGTGTGCTGTTGCGTGTGTGGGTGCACGCGCACATGTGTGCTGCTGTTGCATGTGTGTGTGCATGTGTGCCATTGCGTCTGTGTTTGCTACTGCTGTGTACGTGCATGTGTGTGTGTGCTGTTGCGTGCCTATGTGCTGCCTGCGTGTGTGTGTGTATGTGTGTGTGTGCTGCGTGCATGTGTGTTGCTGCGTGTGTGCGCGCGTGAATGTGTGTTGCTGCGTGTGTGTGTGTGTGCATGTGCGCGTGCGTGTTGCTACGTGTGTGTGCACGTGCGTGTGTGTTGGTGCATGTGTATGTGTTGCTGCGTGTGTGTTTCTACCCTCGCACTGGTGCTGTGTGTGTGCGCTATTGCCCCCCACACACATACCACATGAGGGGCAAAAGAGTCTTTTTAGGTGTCATTTAGGCTCAAAATGAACGGAAATGTCATATAGGGAATAAAATTTAGAACTTGTGTCAAATAGGGAAGAAATTTTTTTCCAGTGTCAAATAAGGAAGCAGATTTTAAGATAGTGTCAAATAAGGATTTCTCTCTTTTTAGGGAAGTTATAGGATTTAAAGTAATGTCTAGAGGGAGGTGATTAGATTACGTGACCAAATAAAAACTTATTGTAGGATTGAAAGTATGTCTAGAGGGGGGGTGTGATTAGATTACTTGACCAAATAAAAATCTAGCATTTTCCCAATTTTAAGTCTTGGCAGATTTTAGCAACTTAGCACAAGTCAAGAAATCAACCTACACATGCAATTCTTAAGAGTATAGCAGCGGAATGTAAATCATAGCATATGAAGGTAAAGGGGGGAGTTTGGAGGGAGAAAACGCAACATAGACATAGAGATTTTTGGCATGGTTCCGATAGGTGGTGCTATCGTAAATCCACGTTGATGGAGACTTCAACACACGAAGGGTAACGGTTGTGCGATTCCACGGAGGGCTCCACCCATGAAGGTGTAACGCCCTCGATGCGGCTATATCTCCCACGTGTCGAAGCACGACTTAGAGGCATAACTGCATTGAAAGCAATGTCGCAAGTGAGGTAATCTTCACACAACCCATGTAATCCATAAGGAAAAGAGATACATAGTTGGCTTACAATCGCCACTTCACACAAATACATGAATAAAGCATTACATCAACCAGATATAATCAAGGTCCGACTACGGAACCAAAATAAAAGAAGACTACTCCAAAAGCTACACAGATCCCCGATCGACCCCAACTGGGCTCCACTACTGATCAACTGGAAGCGGATCAACATAAAGGACAAGATCTTCATCGAGCTCCTCCTTGAGCTTGGTTGCGTCACCTGCTCGGTAACATCGGCACCTGCAGACTGGTTTTGGAAGTATCTGTGAGTCACGGGGACTCAGCAATTTCACACCCTCGCAATCAAGACTATTTAAGCTTATAGGAAGGGTAAAAGGTATGAGGTGGAGCTGCAGCAAGCGACTAGCATATATGGTGGCTAACATACGCAAATGAGAGCGAGAAGAGAAGGCAAAAGCACGGTCGAACAACTATGATCAAGAAGTGATCCTAGAACAACCTACGTTAAGCATAACTCCAACACCGTGTTCACTTCCCGGACTCCACCGAGAAGAGACCATCACGGTAACACACGCGGTTGATGTATTTTAATTAAGATCAACTTCAGGTTTTCTACAACCGGACATTAACAAATTCCCATCTGCCCATAACCGCGGGCACGGCTTTCAAAAGTTCAAATCCTTGCAGGGGTGTCCCAACTTAGCCCATCACAAGCTCTCACGGTCAACGAAGGATATTCCTTCTAGCGGGAAGACCCGATCAGGCTCGGAATACCGGTTACAAGACATCCTCGACAATGGTAAAACAAGTCCAGCAAAGCCTCCCGATGCGCCGACATCCTGATGGGAGCTGCACATATCTTGTTCTCAGGGCAACACCGGATAGATCAAGCTATGAGTAAAACCAGCCCT
>NC_057800.1:577692040-577702417 GCF_018294505.1 Triticum aestivum
CCTTGTATTAGCCTAACCCAAGGGAAAAAGAGGCTAGGTGGCGAATGGTAAAACCAAGGTTGGGCCTTGCTGGAGGAGTTTTATTCAAAGTGAACCGTCAAGGGGTTCCCATTATAACCCAACCGCGTAAGGAACGCAAAATCCGGGAACATAACACCGATATGACGGAAACTAGGGCGGCAAGAGTGGAACAAAACACTAGGCATAAGGCCGAGCCTTCCACCCTTTACCAAGTATATAGATGCATTAATTAAATAAGAGATATTGTGATATCCCAACAAAAATATCCATCTTCCAAACATGGAACAGGCTCCAATCTTCACCTGCAACTAACAACGCTATAAAACGGGCTGAGCAAAGCGGTAACATAGCCAAACAACGGTTTGCTAGGACAAGGTGGGTTAGAGGCTTGGCTTAACAATATGGGAGGCATGATAAGCAAGTGGTAGGTATCGCAACATAGGCATAGCAAAAGAGCGAGCAACTAGCAAGCCAAGATAGAAGTGATTTCGAGGGTATGGTCATCTTGCCTGAAATCCCGCAAGGAAGAAGAACGAGTCCATGAAGAAGACAAACGGACGTAGTCGAACGGGTCCTCACAAACACGACGTTACCGGAACCAACCCGAAGGGGCAAACACCGGAAAGAAGCACACCACAAAGTAAACAAACCACACATGAACATGGTATGATATGCGGGATGCGGTATGCGGTGCGTATGCATGATTTGGAAAGGAATGACTGAACCTAGCCTCAACATGAAAATCCAAGAGTGCCACTGGAAAGGTGAGGTGATTTCGGTTGAAATCGATATAAAGATCACCAGAATCGGATGCACGGTTTGGAAATGGCAAGCAAAACAAATATGGCACCGGTCTGCGATAATCAGCAAGTAGCCATCTAAATGCATCAAGATAAATATGCTACAGCACTCAAACATAGCAACAAAATACATGGCAGGGATCCACTCATGAAGCTTGACAAAAGATAAACACTGAGCTACGGCTAATTCATCCATAAACAGGTTCAAACAAGCATGGCAAAAGTGCAAATGATAATAGGTTACAGACTTAGTGAAATTAACACAAGTCTGGAATTTATCATCGGGAAACACACTTTAGAGCATGAAAACTACGTGCTACAGGAACTTATCATGGAAAGGCAAGGCATGGCATGAAGCTACTCAAAGCACTTAACAGAAGTCCCTTAGTGACCTTGAGCCAAAAGGGATCAGAAAATACAATTGCAATCTTGTGAACATAGAAAAAACATAAACAGATCTCAGATAGTGAAAAACTGGAGCATGCAAAATAGTTAACGAGTAGGCATATTTACGAGCTCGATGCACTCATTACAGAGCATGGCATGACAAATCAAGCATACACCCATCAAGAAGACATGGCATAGAAGCTATACATGGCAAGAATAACATCATAGAATGCACGGGTCAATAGCAACATCCTCGGCAAAATCACTAAATAAGTCAACAATCTGCCAGGATCATAATTTAGTAAAAGTAGAGCTCAATTAACTCAAGCTAGGGTGCTCCATAAATGCAAACAAAGACATGGATGGATAGAGCACCACAACGTTAACAAAACATCATTACTGATCATCCTTAAAAGAGGCACGGATCAGTAGGAAACAACATGAACATTTGGCATACCGACAAAAACAGAACAAGGACTTAGTGAAAAACTAAGTCCCTGAAATCAGCATTATCGATTGCACTACTTTGCAAGCTTGTGCTAGTCACCACACATATCACAAAAATACATGGTAAGCACCTCTGTAAAGATGGCATGACATATAACAAAACTCATGTAGAGCTCAGGAGCATATCATGCACACATTAATCATGGCAAAAATGACAAAAAGCTATTTGATGAAACATATCTGACAAATTCACCACATAGCCCTCTTCCAACAGCATTTTGGGCATCAAGATTATCTCAAATGAAAATGATGCAATGAGATGAAATGATGTACACATCGAGGCGAACATTTTGATATGCTACATGCATGAATCGGAGCTACGTATGCAGAGTTACGATGCGTTGAATATGGGCATATGAATCTGGAAACTTCGGGGACTTAGTGGAATTTTACCTCCGCGAAAGTCAACGCGGGACGGAGAGAAGCGGGATGAAGAGATCCGGGACGGAGACGGTGTTTGGATGGCGGGATTGGTAGATCTCATCCATCTTCTAGGATCCGGCCGGTGCGAGGCTCCGGCGAGGAGGGCGGCGGAGCAGGCTCCGATGGCGGCGGCGCTCGCGGCAGAGAGCGGAGGAGGCGACGGAGCGAGGGGGCGGCACCGGCAAAGAGCTGTGGCGGCGGGGCAGTTAGGCGACGCCAGCGAGCTAGCGCAGGACGGGTGAGGCGCGGTGGCGCACGGACATGGCGGCGGTCGGTGGCGGGCGCGGAAGCCGAGGAGGCGCGGGCGATGCGTCCGGCGAGGTCCCGGCGAGCCCCGGTGAGAGCGAGGCGGCGGCGGAGACATCCGGCGAGCAGGGGCGCCTGGCGCACGGGCGGCGGCGGATCTAGGCCCGCGCGGGCCCGATCCGGGTTCCGCGGGCCGCGGCGGGTGCGGGAGGAGAGAGAGGGGGCGCGGGCGACACATGGCGGCTCCGGACTGGATGTGGGCGGCGGCGTGGTGACGTGTCGGCATGGTATTGGCCGGAGCGACATGGCGGCGGCGGCAGACACGTCCAGCAACAGGACGGACATGTCCGGCGGCGTGCGGGAGTTGGATCTAGGGTTTGGACTGCGAGATTTTCGGAGGGAGAGACATATTTATAGGTAGAGGAAGCTAGGAGAGTCCAAATGAGGTGCGGTTTTCGGCCACGCGATCATGATCGAATGACCGAGATGATGGAGAGGTCTTAGGTGGGTTTTGGGCCACTTTGGAAGGGTGTTGGGCTGCAACACACACGAGGCCTTTTCGGTCCCTCGGTTAACCGTTGGAGTATCAAACGAAGTCCAAATGGTACGGAACTTGACAGGTGGTTTACCGGTAGTAAACCAAGGCCGCATGACAAGTCTCGGTCCAATCCGAAAACGTTTATCACCCGCACACGAAAAGTGGTAGAAAGGGACACCGGGTGACATAGGAGAGCCGGATTGCAAAACGGACAACGGGGAAAATGCTCGGATGCATGAGACGAACATTGTATGCAAAATAAATGCACATGATGACATGATATGCAATGCATGACACGCAAGCAAAGACAAGACAACAACAGCGAATAACTGGAAGACACCTGGCACATCGGTCTCGGGGCGTTACAACACTCCACCACTACGAGAGGATCTCGTCCCGAGATCTAGAATGGCACTGGAGGAAAAAACGGAAGAGAAAGAGAAGAGGTAAAACTAAGTTGCTTCTTTGACAAACGAGTGAAACCAAAGAACCTTGAAAAGGTTAAGCCATTTCGAGAAAAGAATACAACGGAGATGAGCGAAGTTGAAAGAACTCCATTAGGAAAGAGGAACGAGGAAGAACAAAGTTGAAAGCACTCCGGTAGGGAAGAGTAATAAGGAAGAACAAATTCGGACAGCACTCCGTTAGAGAAGTTATGCAAGACTTGATACGATGAAAAGAACTTGAGCAGAGGACACGACACTCCGATTAAATGGATAGGAAAGAAAAGAACACGATCCAAGATGATGAGAGAAAAAAGCAACATCACAATGACTCCGGAACAAAAGAATAGAATGGAATGGGATGAACGAAGGGAAACAAGATCTCGAGGGAGCACGCTTACAACAAAATCTAGAACGGAGTTGTTGGAAAACCAACAACGAAAAGAATAAGCTTGATATGGTCTTATGGAATACATCTCAAATTATGAGGTGACAACCTGCCACTCACAGAAAAAGAATTGGATTGGAATGAACAAGGAGACGTGAACGCTATTTCACCGGGAGGATAGATGAAGAACTTGGGTCATTTATGAGCACCATATAACAACAATCCTTAGGGAAGGCTTTAGGTGAAATATAACCCAAGACAATTCCAACGAATAGGTTGAAGGATTCAAAATACCTCATTCTTAACAATGTGTGAATCATGAAGCATGAACTCAAATTATCAAGAATGACGTAAAACCACCTCCAATGATACGGTAGAAAGAAATGCACTCCAGATTGCAAGATGAAGAAATACTTGAGTTCTTCTGAAAAGAATCTCGATGAACACTTAGAGAAGGAATTAAATCCTTGATGAATCACCATGTCGAGCCTTCGTGAAAACTCCGGTAAAAAAGAATGATCAAACGAAATGGTGGATGAAAAGAATAAGGTTGAAGCCTTGCAATGATTTAAATGAATCTCCATGGAGATGTAATTGAAAAAGGTTGGAACTCCAGGAAAAAGAGAAGATGGAACAATTGAAATCAGGAATTTGATGAGCCTCCAGAATAGGAAATTAATCACTTGGATGAAACAAGAATAAGGATTACATTATGCTTATCCTTCACCAATTAAATTGATGACGAGCAAACGGATTGCATACAACTTATTCTTGAAGAAAGGATTAGGATAGATATGGCGCCAACTTGAGAAGGTCTTCAACTAACCACCGGTGGAATCGAAACAATGAATGAATTGGTATGATAAAGAAGGAAGAGAAATCTTAAACGAACCACCGTAAGGATTGAAAAAGAACGAATAAAAGATAACGAATCACCCGGAAGAATTATGAAATGAACGAAGATACTTGAGACAATCTAGATACATGAGAACGAAGAGATCGTGAATTGATTAGAGAAAAACTTGAACGAAGCACCAGTAAGATTTTTGAAGAACGAGAGCTGAAGCCGAAATGGATAATCCCGAAATGATGGCCTTCGGATAAACAAACTGAAAAACTCTTGAAATGCATCGGATAGGTGAAAAGGTTTCTCACAATCAAAAACAATTATGAGATGATGGCCGAGAATGGGGCAAGATATGGAGGAAAACTCTTCTTCGGTCTTCAAATCCGAGAATGACGACGATAAACACCACCATGAATTGTTGAGGCAATCCAGAATAAAGAAGAATATAAAAGTTGAATCAACAATGAAATGAATTTGAAAGATCTTGGAGAAAGACATTTGACTGATGATAAATCATTCTTACGTCAAACTTCGAAAAGAAATTTGAGGATAGCTCCGGGAAAATAAGAAGAGTCAGGTAAGATCCTGGAAAATGACCTGTGGGTTAGGGCCCACTCAAAAGATACACCGTAGAACGATTGCTAGAAACTAAGGTTGCACCGGTTGAATTAAATGGCTAGAATGAGATAACAACCCAAAAGAACTTGAACGAATGCAGAGTGGAAAACACGAATCTTCGAGATATCTTGAGCACTCCGGAACAAATGAATAGCGAGAAATGAATGGTTATGAGGTGCACCGGCACGAGAAAAACATTTGAAATACAGAAAATAATATGATCAACACCGAAAGCTTGAATGGGATCCACCGGAAAAGGAAAGAATGGAGAATGATGAACTTGAAGCTCCGTTAGGATCTCCATGAGAATCACCAGATAAGAATATTGACGGAAAATGATGGAGAGACATCACAAGAATAAAAGGATACTTGATAAATACATCGGATTCCTTGAAGAAAAAGGGTGGGAGGGCGGGAAAAACAAAGGTAACTTGAGGACGGATGAAGACAACACCGTTGAGAAGAACTAGTAATAGATCTTGCTGATATTGGAATGATCGGACCCACTTGAAGAGAAGCACACCGGTTGAAAAGGGTTGACATGACAGTCTAGATTATCATGAAGGTTTAGTATTCCCATAGGAATATGAGAACACCGCTTAGGGAAGGTATGGAATCAACATTTGACTTCGAAGCAACTCGAATACCACAGCTCAAAACAAAAACAAAGGATTGGCTTGCAGAATAAGCCAGAACAAACATATGATTGAGATTTCGTCCGAAGTTTTCGTGGTGGGGCCTACACGGGCTCGATCGTACAGCACCATCATGTACAAGGCAGTGCACATGACATATGAAGCGTCCCCGAGTCGGCATAGCCAAGGACTCTTTAAGACACAACGAGACCACTGTAAAGCCAACCGTGGATAGGCGGACCACTAGACGTCGAACCCCAATTTCATATCATACATCTCTCGAAAAGATATCCTAAGAGCTACTTGAATTCCCACTTATAAACTCCCGAAATTTTCCGGTTATGCAATCAGGTGTTGGGGATACAGGGGAAGCATAATATCTCACCCAAAACTAGCAAATCCTACATCCAGCTGTATCCATCCTTCAACACATAACCAAGAAAACTTCGGAAATCGTCTACCTCAACCTTCGAAAATCATCTGTTATACGAGTTATGGCAATACTCTCGAACTCCCGCCCCAGTATTGGGTGGCGTCGAGGTTATCTCACCAACAACTGCATAAAAGAGATTTTCGATGTCGGCGAAACTATCTCAGGTATTCTAGAACTGCAACGATAAAATTGTGACGACAACGCCTCGGAGCTCAACTCCCCGGGACACTGCCACAACCCCTAAATGACAGGAGGCACCAAGAACAATGTTCTCGTCACAAAACCATCGGAATGATTCCAAGATACCCGCGTGATCCTAAATTTTTTTAGTGAAATTTGAGAAGAGAAGAGTCAAAACTCTATGTCAGGATGCCTCACCAGAGCGACGAAGGGACTGAGGAGTAAAAAGAAGTCCTAACTCTCTGATATATATAATCCAAAATGACTCAAAACATTTCTAGACTCAATAACGCCAGCGATTCGATCAAGCAGGGGGCTCCTAAGGTCGGGGAAGGCTCTGATACCAACTTGTAACGCCCTCGATGCGGCTATATCTCCCATGTGTCGAAGCACGACTTAGAGGCATAACCGCATTGAAAGCAATGTCGCAAGTGAGGTAATCTTCACACAACCCATGTAATACATAAGGGAAAGAGATACATAGTTGGCTTACAATCGCCACTTCACACAAATACATGAATAAAGCATTACATCAACCAGATACAATCAAGGTCCGACTACGGAACCAAAATAAAAGAAGACTACCCCAAAAGCTACACAGATCCCCGATCGACCCCAACTAGGCTCCACTACTGATCAACTGGAAGCAGATCAACATAAAGGACAAGATCTTCATCGAGCTCCTCCTTGAGCATGGTTGCGTCACCTACTCGGTAACATCGGCACCTGCAAACTGGTTTTGGAAGTATCTGTGAGTCACGAGGACTCAGCAATTTCACACCCTTGCGATCAAGACTATTTAAGCTTATAGGAAGGGTAAAAGGTATGAGGTGGAGCTGCAACAAGCGACTAGCATATATGGTGGCTAACATACGCAAATGAGAGCGAGAAGAGAAGGCAAAATCATGGTCGAACAACTATGATCAAGAAGTGATCCTAGAACAACCTACGTCAAGCATAACTCCAACACCGTGTTCAGTTCCCGGACTCCGCCGAGAAGAGACCATCACAGTATCACACGCGGTTGATGTATTTTAATTAAGATCAACTTCAAGTTTTCTACAACCGGACATTAACAAATTCTCATCTGCCCATAACCGCGGGCACGACTTTCGAAAGTTCAAATCCCTGCAGGGGTGTCCCAACTTAGCCCATCACAAGCTCTCACGGTCAACGAAGGATATTCCTTCTAGCGGGAAGACCCGACCAGGCTCGTAATCCCGGTTACAAGACATCCTCGACAATGGTAAAACAAGTCCAGCAAAGCCACCTGATGCGCCGACATCCTGATGGGAGCTGCACATATCTCATTCTCAGGGCAACACCGGATAGGTCAAGCTACATGTAAAATCAGCCCTCAAGTTTCCCCGAGGTGGCCCTGCAGGCTGCCCATTTCGGACCAACACTTAGACAAGCACTGGCTCAGGGGTTAAAATAAAGATGACCCTTGGGCTGGCCTAACCCAAGGGAAAAAGAGGCTAGGTGGAGAATGGTAAAACCAAGGTTGGGCCTTGCTGGAGGAGTTTTATTCAAAGCGAACTTTCAAGGGGTTCCCATTATAACCCAACCGCATAAGGAACACAAAATCCAGGAACATAACACCGATACGACGGAAACTAGGGCGGCAAGAGTGGAACAAAACACCAGGCATAAGGCCGAGCCTTCCACCCTTTTCCAAGTATATAGATTCATTAATTAAATAAGAGATACTGTGATATCCCAACAAAAATATCCATCTTCCAAACATGGAACAAGCTCCAATCTTCACCTGCAACTAACAATGCTATAAGAGGGGCTGAGCAAAGCGGTAACATAGCCAAACAATGGTTTGCTAGGACAAGGTGGGTTAGAGGCTTGGCTTAAAAATATGGGAGGCATGATAAGCAAGTGGTAGGTATCGCAACATAGGCATAGCAAAAGAGCGAGCAACTAGCAAGCAAAGATAGAAGTGATTTCGAGGGTATGGTCATCTTGCCTGAAATCCCGCAAGGAAGAAGAACGAGCCCATGAAGAAGACAAATGGACATAGTCGAATGGGTCCTAACAAACGCGACGTTACCGGAACCAACCCGAAGGGGAAAACACTGGAAAGAAGCACACCACATAGTAAACAAACCACACATGAACATGGTATGATATGCGGGATGCGGTATGCGGTGCATATGCATGATTTGGAAAGGAATGATTGAACCTCGCCTCAACTTGGAAATCCAAGAGTACCACTGGAAAGGTGAGGTGATTTCGGTTGAAATCAATATAAAGATCACCGGAATCGGATGCACGGTTTGGAAATGGCAAGCAAAACAAATATGGCACCGATCTGCGATAATCAGCAAGTAGCCATCTAAATGCATCAAGATAAATATGCTACAACACTCAAACATGGAAACAAAATACATGGCAGAGATCCACTCATAAAGCTTGAGAAAAGATGAACACTGAGCTACGGCTAATTCATCCATAAACAGGTTCAAACAAGCATGGAAAAAATGCAAATGATAACAGGTTACAGACTTAGTGAAATTAACACAAGTCTGGAATTTATCATCGGGAAGCACACTTTAGAGCATGAAAACTACATGCTATAGGAACTTATCATGGCAAGGCAAGGCATGGAATGAAGCTACTCAAAGCACTTAACGAAAGTCCCTTAGTGACCTTGAGCCAAAAGGGATCAGAAAATACAATTACAATCATGTGAACATAGAAAAAACATAAACAGATCTCAGACAGTGAAAAACTAGCGCATGCAAAACAGTTAACATGTAGGCATATTTACGAGCTCGATGCACTCATTACAGAGCATGGCATAACAAACCAAGCATACACCCATCAAGAAGACATGGCATAGAAGCTAGACGTGGCAAGAACAACATCATAGCATGCACAGATCAATAGCAACATCCTCGGCAAAATCGCTAAACAAGTCAACAATCTGCCAGGATCATAATTTAGCAAAAGTAGAGCTCGATTGACTCAAGCTAGGGTGCTCCATAAATGCAAACAAAGACATGGATGGATAGAGCACCACAATGTTAACAAAACATCATTACTGATCATCCTTAAAAGAGGCACGGATCACTAGGAAACAACATGAACATATGGCATACCGACAAAAACAGAACAAGGATTTAGTGGAAAACTAAGTCCCTGAAATCAGCATTACCGATTGCACTACTTTGCAAGCTTGTGCTAGTCACCACACATATCACAAAAATACATGGTAAGTAACTCTGTAAATATGGCATGGCATATAACAAAACTCATGTAGATCTCAGGAGCATATCATGCACACATTAATCATGGCAAAAATGACAAAAAGCTATTTGATGAAACAAATCTGACAAATTCACCACATAGCCCTCTTCCAACAGCATTTTGGGCATCAAGATGAGCTCAAATGAAAATGATGCAATGAGATGAAATGATGTACTCGTCGGGACGAACATTTTGATATGCTACACGCATGAATCGGAGCTACGTATGCAGAGTTACGATGCGTTGAATATGGGCATATGAATCTGGAAACTTCGGGGACTTAGTGGAATTTTACCTCCGCGAAAGTCAACGCGGGACGGAGAGAAGCGGGACAAAGAGATCCGGGACGGAGACGGTGTTTGGATGGCGGGATTGGTGGATCTCATCCATCTTCTAGGATCCGGTCGGTGCGAGGCTCCGGCGAGGAGGGCGGCGGAGCAGGCTCCAGTGGCGGCGGCGCTCACGGCAGAGAGCGGAGGAGGCGACGGAGATAGGGGGCGGCGCCGGCGAAGAGCTGCGGTGGCGGGGCAGTTAGGCGACACCGGCGAGCTAGCACGGGACGGGGTGAGGCGCGGTGGCGCGCGGACATGGCGGCGGTCGGTGGCGGGCGCGGAAGCCGAGGAGGCGCGGGCGATGCGTCCGGCGAGGTCCCG
>NC_057800.1:577702932-577726439 GCF_018294505.1 Triticum aestivum
CCGGGTTCCGCGGGCCGCGGCGGGCGCGGGAGGAGAGAGAGGGGGGCGCGGGCGACACATGGCGGCTCCGGATTGGATGTGGGCGGCGGCATGGTGACGTGTCGGCCTGGTATTGGCCGGAGCGACGTGGCGGCAGCGGCAGACACGTCCAGCGACGGGACGGACATGTCCGGCGGCGTGCGGGAGTTGGATCTAGGGTTTGGACTGCGAGATTTTCGGAGGGAGAGACATATTTATAGGTGGAGGGAGCTAGGAGAATCCAAATAAGGTGCGGTTTTCGGCCACGCGATCGTGATCGAACGACCGAGATGATGGAGAGGTCTTAGGTGGGTTTTGGGCCACTTTGGAAGGGTGTTGGGCTGCAACACACATGAGGCCTTTTTGGTCCCTCGGTTAACCGTTGGAGTATCAAACGAAGTCCAAATGGTACGAAACTTGATAGGCGGTCTACCGGTAGTAAACCAAGGCTGCATGACAAGTCTTGGTCCAATCCGAAAACGTTTATCACCCGCACACGAAAAGAGGTAGAAAGGGACACCGGGTGACATAGGAGCGCCACATTGCAAAACGGACAACGGGGAAAATGCTCGGATGCATGAGACGAACATTGTATGCAAAAGAAATGCACATGATGACATGATATGCAATGCATGACACGCAAGCAAAGACAAGACAACAACAGTGAATAACTGGAAGACACCTGGCACATCGGTCTCGGGGCGTTACAGAAGGGTCCACGAAGAAGCAACCTTGTCTATCCCACCATGGCATTGCCCACGAAGGACTTGCCTCACTTGGGTAGATCTTCATGAAGTAGGCGATCTCCTTGCCCTTACAAACTCCTTGGTTCAACTCCACAATCTTGACGGAGGCTCCCAAGTGACACCTAACCAATCTAGGAGACACCACTCTCCAAAAGGTAATAGATGGTGTGTTGATGATGAACTCCTTGCTCTTGTGCTTCAAATGATAGTCTCCCCAACACTCAACTCTCTCTCTCTCTCTCATAGATTTGGATTTGGTGGAAAGATGATTTGAGTGGAAAGCAACTTGGGGAAGGCTAGAGATCAAGACTCTTATGGTTGGATTGGAATATCTTGGTCTCAACACATGAGTAGGTGGTTCTCTCTCAGAAAATGAATGGTAGAAGTGTAGGCACATTCTGATAGCTCTCTCCGCGAATGGAGGATAAGTGGAGGGGTATATATAGCCTCCACACAAAATCTAACTGTCACACACAATTTACCAAACTCGGTGAGACCAAATAGTTAAACTCGATCAGACCGATTTAGTTCAAAATGTGAACGTTAGGATTTTCGATGGGACCGACATGTCAACTCGGTGGGACCGATTTCATTAGGGTTAGGGCATAATGTAATATTGGTGAGACTGATCACATGAACTTGGTGAGACCGATTTCTGTAATAGGCAAACAAAGAGTTGGTCAAGCAAACTCGGTGGGACCAATCGCTCATTTCGGTGAGATCGAAACGTTACGAAAAGGAGACAGAGGGTTTGCATTACGAACTCGGTGGGACCGATCGCTCATCTCGGTTGGACCGAAACATTACGAAGGGAAATAGAGAGTTTGCAATCCCATCTCAGTGAGACCGAGATCCCTATCGGTGAGACCGAACTGATTAGGGTTTATGGTTATGGCTATGTCAAATGAACTCGGTGGGGCCAGATAGATCAAATTGATAGGGCCGAGTTTGACTTTTGATTTGGGACATATGTGGATATGAGAAAGTGGTTGAGGGCTTTTTGAGCATATCACTAAGCATTTTGAGCAAGCAAGCCATTAAGCAACTCCTCATGCCCTTTTAATAGTATTGGCTTTTCCTATGGACTCAATGTGATCTTGGATCACTAAAACAAAACTGTAGAGTGTTGAGCTTGAACCAATATGCTTAGAATTTTGAGGGTTCCACATCTCTAGTCCATGCCATGCCAATCATTGAACTTTCTGAAATGATCATCTTGAAAGAGTGTTAGTTCAATGAGCTATATGTTGTTAAGAATTACCAAAACCACCCAGGGATTAGTTGCACTTTCAATCTCCCCCTTTTTGGTAATTGATGACAACATATAGATCAAAGCTTCAACAAATGATAATAAGATAGAAGTATATCATTGCTTTGAGAAGTATGTGATAAGCAAGAGCTCCCCCTAAATTTGTGGATTATTTGGAATTTGCATTTTGAATGCAAATGCATAGTCGATTAGGATCATGGGTTACTCTTCCATGTCACATACATCTTGGTGGAGCGCTCAAAATGATAGAATATGAAATATGCACTCATCACCAAAGCAAAGTGAATGATCATACGTGAGAGATAGATAGTAGCATCATTCAAGCACAAGCATTAAGGTACGATATGATCAAACACATGATCATACAAGTATCTCTCACACATAAACATAGAGTATCAACCAAGCAAGCACACAAAAGTAGCAAATGAGTAGCAAAAGAAACAACGAGAAGCAAAACACTCTCTCTCACGAAGCCTATGATCTATACACTTTCTCCCCCTTTGGCAACAAGTTACCAAAAAGCTCGAAAATGCATAGTGCTATGCGTGTCTCTAGGCTTGATCTTCGGGAGGAGGCATTGAGAGGACTCCAAGGATGAATGCATTTGTGGAAGTTGTAGGAGCTGGTGGAGTGGCAACCGGAGGGGCTACTGATGATGTGGCTGCATGTGTTGATGTAGTAGCTCGTGTATCTGTCACAGGCACTGCTGCAGATCTCTATGCCCTAGGCACTCTCTGAAAGGCATCTGTGGTAGCTTTCCCTTTCCTCTCTTCAGCTTCTTCCTGGAGCTGCTCAACAGTTGTCTGCATCTCTGTCACCTTCAAGTCAGGATCATAGAATTTTGTTTCAACGATCCTCTCCAGGCTCTCTTGGTTCTGAGTCAGGGTGGCCAATCCTTTCTCAATCCTCAAGGTGGCTTGAATAATATATCCAAGTTGATCTTGCTTTGACTTGAGGAACACTTGAGAAGCCTCTTCAGCACTTGGCATCTTTGCTGCCTTCTCAGCTTTTGCTTTCTCCCTCTTCAGCACTTGGCACTTGAGAAGCCTCAAGGGAAGATGTTCCTTATCCAATAGGTATATGCATGTGCCCATCTCGGAGTTGATGATCATTTGGATGTGTGGAGCATACCCACATGATATTTCCTGGTCTGCAGTTGTCCTCTTGATTGTCTTAACAATAAAACTCATCACTTTGAACTTCTGGGGCACATCAAACAACTGCAGCAAATTGATGGAATGGCCTCTGATCATCCTGATCTCCTGATTTGGGCAACAAGGTGTGCCTCAAGATGGTGTTGATGGTGGCCAGTCCAGATAGTAGATAATACATAGAGCCTAGCTTGTGATTCTCCAAGGCTTTTTCAGGAATCTCCTTATACATGTTGGCCATGGAGTTGTGATATTTCTTCTTCTTGGCATAGACATCTATGTCATCCTCATGCTCTGCAGGGGCATTGATCAGCTTGGGCCACTCAGAAACTGTTGATTGGTACCTTGTACCTTCAGACAACCAAACGACCCTTCCATTAGGATAGAAATGAGCTGTAGAGTAGAATTGCATGATGAGCTCATCATTCCACTTGGTGAGTTTTTGACCCACGAAAGTATCTACTCCACATAATTTGAAACTTTCATGCACTCCTAGGAAGTGGTCTTCATTGTTGTTGATGTACTTCCAGTCAACCCACTTCATATCACAGACAATAGGCTTCTTATCCAAAAGAATAGTTTCATAGAAGTCATGTTCTTCCTTGGTGTGAAACCTATAATCCATAGCAGTCCTTCTCCTCACAGCATATGGATCAGATTCTCTCCATAATCCGAGTCTTGCATCTTTTCTGACTTTCATATTTTCTGCCAGTGGATGATTATCATCATTGTCGGTGTCAAAACCGGCGGATCTCGGGTAGGGGGTCCCGAACTGTGCGTCTAGGCGGATGGTAACAGGAGGCAGGGGACATGAAGTTTTACCCAGGTTCGGGCCCTCTTGATGGAGGTAAAACCCTACATCTTGCTTGATTAATATTGATGATATGGGTAGTACAAGAGTAGATCTACCATGAGATCAGAGAGGCTAAACCCTAGAAGCTAGCCTATGGTATGATTGTATGTTGTCCTACAGACTAAAACCCTCCGGTTTATATCGACACCGGAGAGGGATAGGGTTACACAAGGTCGGTTACAGAGGAGGAGATATACATATCCGTATTGCCTAGTTTGCCTTCCACGCCGAGTAGAGTCCCACCCGGACACGAGACGAAGTCTTCAATCTTGTATCTTCATAGTCTAACAGTTCGTCCGAAAGATATAGTCTGGCTGTCCGGGGACCCCCTAATCCAGGACTCCCTCAGTAGCCCCTGAACCAGGCTTTCAATGACGTTGAGTCCGGCGCGCAGTATTGTTTTCGGCATTGCAAGGCGGGTTCCTTCTCTGAATACACCACGGAAGAATTTGAATACAAGGATAGTCTACGACCCTGCAAAATAAGTTCCAGATACCATCGCAAAGAGAATAATATTTCCGCAAACCTAATTTGCTGACTTGTTTTGGCAACATGACATAATTTCATGGCCCAGTGATTAGTCGAACCGTTTCCTTTAACTAGCCCCGCACATAACGCGAGGCAGTTTTTTGACACGTCTCGTCAAAGCAGAGATCGTGTCCCCTTATCACGGGATTCTCATCAATACGGGTGTGGGTAACCCAACCGCGCCATCGATTACGACGCTTGGGGGATAAGAGAGTTTTACTAAGCTAGTGGGGACGCATAGTTTCGTCCGCCCATATAAAGGGATAAGGATTTACCTTTTCATCCACACCTTCTTCCTCCTTTGCTCATCCATTTTCGCACACTCGAGCTCCAGCGCCCAAGTCCGCATTTCCCACCTCAACCATCTCCAACCATGTCCGGAGCGGGAGGTAGGTGGATGGTCTCCTCCGTCACGGAGGGACACATCAAGAAGCTGCGGAGAGCCGGATACCTGCCCGGCGACATTGCGCACCGGCTTCCAGAAGAGGGGCAGCTCATCCCCATCCCCAGGCCCCATGAGAGGGTAGTGTTCCTTACCCATTTCCTCTGCGGACTGGGATTCCCTCTCCACCCATTCGTCTGGGGGCTCATGCTCTACTACGGTCTGGATTTCCACGATCAAGCCCTGAACTTCATCCTTAACATCTCGGCGTTTATCGTCGTGTGCGAGGCCTTCCTCCGCATCAAGCCCCACTTCGGCTTATGGCTGAAGACCTTCAATGTCAAGCCGAAGGTAGTGAGCGGCCGCCAGGCGGAGTGCGGAGGCGCCATGGTGGGCAAGATGCCCAAGGTCACATGGCTCGAGGGCTCCTTCGTGGAGACCATAAAGGGGTGGCAATCGGGGTGGTTCTACATCACCGAGCTGCGTGACCCTAAATGGGCAGCAGCCCCCGAGTTCCGATCTGGCATCCCCACGCGCTCACCTCCTGGCAAGAGAAGGGCCGGTCCTGGGGTAGTTCGGGAGAGCTGACCGGACTCCAAACATGTATTCAAAACATGGTGAACAAGAAGCTCAAACTTGTCAACGTAGTCCAGGTCATGCTCATCCGCTGGATCCTCCCGTGCCAACAACGGGCTTTCAACTTGTGGGAGTTCGACCCGGCCTAGCATCAAACTCTGAACAGGCTCTTCGATACAACTCACGAAGATGCCTGGAAGGTGCTATTCAAGAGCGCCGAGATTCCCCCTCCCACTACCGAGGACTGCGGATTCTGCGAGAAGCGCCAAGCCAGCGCGGTAAGTTGTTTTACCTCTCACAGGATACTTGTTTTCCATAATTTGACTCTATGTGGGATCTAAGCTCCCGTACCTTTGACAGGAGTGGCAGCAGACGGCCAGACAGATCGACTGTCCGGCTCCTTTGCCCGAAGGCCCAGCAGACGCTCTTCTGGCGGAGATGCTGACTCCGGCTCCTTATACGGTGCTGAAGAAGACCAAGAAGGCCAAGGGAACCCGAAAGAGTTCCCGACGCCAGGCGTCATCAGACTCATCGTCTGATGACTCTACAGCACACTCCTCCCCCAAAGACGAGGAGGTAGAAGAAGATGCTCCCCCTCCAGACGAGGGAGACAAGAAGAGGAAGGACTCTCCTTCCGGACAGTTCTATCACTGCCGCCGACGGCGAAGACGAGTGGCTGCCCAGGGCCAAGCCACTGTTGCACTGCTTCCCCTAACGCCGAATATGATTATGCAGACCGCCACGAGCCCGTATCGATGTATTGTTGGACGGCTCCCTGGGCTCGTCGGATATGGATAACGATCCACTTTTGACCGTCACCTCCCCTTACCCTGCGGATGATGCTGAGGTATTGTCTCACGAGGCATCGGGTCGAGGGGAGACAGTTCCGGAGGTGCCTCAAGGTGACCTTCCGGAATCCGGGAGCAGAGGGGACAAGGCCCCTGAGGGCTCCGAGTTCGGCCCTCAGCCGAACACCGTGCCGGAACCTCTAGTGGTTCCGGACTCGGGCAGGCAACCTTCTTCCAAGAGGGGCAAGACGCCTGTACCAGTGACCTCTGCCCATCCAGAGGCGCCGGACAATCTACTAGAAGCGCTTCGCAGCGCTTCCATCGACGAGGAGCACCGTACTATTATGAGTGCGGTGGTCCAGAAGGTTCAGTCTGCCAAGAGCGGACTGACTGAAGCCTGTGCCAGCCTTCTAACAGGCTTTGAGGTAAGTGTTTAAAATATAGGAAAAATATTACCGCATAGACAGTAGCCCCTGATGCTCTGTTCGGTGTTCACAAAGAAAAGCCGAACAGAGGATCAAACAATATCGCAGGAGTCTAATATAAGTATGTCAATATGCATATGTAGGCTTCGCTGCTGGCATCTGCCGCACTGACTGCGGAGGTCGCCGCACTGAAGTAGGACCTTAAAGGGTCCCAGGACGAGCTCAGCCTTGCCAAGAGGCAGCTCGAGGAGAACAAAGGTAAGTAATACCTAGTTTATGGCTTTGTATAAAAAGAATGCGATTGCAAAATGACAGGATCATCATGAATTTTCCAGGGGCCACGACCGAAGTGGTGACCCTAAGGCAAGCGCTGTCCGAGGCCGAAGATAACGTGGCCAAGGAGCGCACCGAGCGGGAAAGGCAAGAGGCTCGGGTGGGCGAGGTGCAACAAGAGCTCCAGGCTCTCGTGACAAAGCACGAGGCGTTGGATCTTGACTCAAAGACGCGAGAGTCTGAGCTTGCCGCGGCCCTCGAGAGCACAAAAAGTGCCAAGGCGAAGCCCAAAAGGCCCTCCAGGAGATTGACGTGATGAAGAAAATAGCGGTGGGTAAGGCATTCTATATGCAAAGCAAGCATGTGAAAGTAAATTACCTATTACTTACCCGAATCCGGAGCTCCCTAGGAGCATTCGCAGATTTGCCCCGCAGCGTGTCGGATGCCGCACAGTTTTACCAGGCCGAGGAGGGAAGCTCAACGGAGAAGCTGTTCTGGTCTCAGTATACTGGGACCGAACACCCGGTGCCTATGAGCGACCAGCTGAAGCAGCTGGTCGAGCTACACAAAGCGAACGAACAGGCCATGAAGGGCTTTATAGTCCGATTGTGGCCTGGTGACGCCCTTCCGAACAGCTACTTCGGCCTGGTGAGGCAGCTTGTGGATGCCTGCCCACGGTTTGAGGTCGTCAAGTGGTCTGTCTACATCGAAGGTGCACGCCGGGCTTTCACCCGCGTGAAGGTGCAATGGGCCAAGCTAGATGCCGTGAAACTGAAGGGTGCCTGTCTTGTAGCGGACGAATGTTCAAAGGATGTAATATTTGAGTAAACTTGCTCATGTGATCCTGTATGATGAAAACTTGTTTCATATGCACTATGCAACGCTTGTTTGAATCTAAAATATTACCTTCTGTTTGGCTGTTATCCAATCTGAGAGATGGCTAGTCCTCGGCTTCTGCCCCCATGCCGTGAGTGCTGGGGTGTTCGGGATAAACCTGAGCACTCTTGTTCCCATTTTTGGGTCCTTCGAGGGAGGTGCTCAGCACAGCGAACAAGGCAACCAGACTAATAATGCTTTATCACTCTCACTTAGCAATAGAATTCTATAACTTTAAATTTTGGCGAAGCCCCTGGTATTCGAAACGCCGAATTCGGGGCGCGATACACACCTTTAAGCCGGACAGGACCGGCTCCTCGCTCTAAGCGGCATAAGTCTTCAGGGACTGGAAACCTCGCCAAACAGCAACCAATCTCTCGCCTTATCATGACAGTCAGCTTTAGCTTTCTCTACTGAGGTGCTTAGCCCAGCAGAACCGGGGCACAATCGCAGTAGTTCTCCTAGCGCTACCTTAGCCGATAGAGCTGAACGTAAGGTACGAAAACATAGGAGCCGGGCAAACCCAACATTTGACCAAAGACATGATTCGGAGCTGATGCATATAATGCTATAAGTTCGGGGTGCCGCACTTGTGAAAGTGTTTGGACTTCTCACACCATATTGTGGGGTACTTAAGCCCCTAGTGTGTTGGTCGTACCAAAGTGTAAGCTTGCAAGGTGACATTAATGAACACATATATATAAAACAAGAATGCAATAATAGTCGTAATGTTATGCGTTGTTTATTAAAAGAGGTGCGGTAAAGCAGAATGATATAGATAGTGCGATAAGCAAAAAAGTAGGACTATGTCCCTTCCAAGGGCAAGCTAAGGAATAGTACTAAAGAAAATATTTCACTCGTTATCATAATCCACCTGGGAGTTCCATGGTGTGACGTAGCTTTCTGCCTCTCTTGGTTGCTGCATCATGTGTTCGGCAATCATGCTGCCGGACAAGGTTTCCAGAGATTAAAGTCCTAAAAGAGAAAAATAACAAAGCGGGAAGCCCCTCGTGCGGTTTAGGCCGCGTCTTGGAGCGTGCCGTAGTTGTGCCCCCTCCCCACCTATGCCCATGGTATTTTTAATGCGTAATTATGTACGCGTGGCACAGATTTCGCCGTTTGGCTAGACAGGGGTGGGGGCCGCATTGCTACGCGAGCTCAGATCGTGCTAGGCGGTCTAGTTGCCGATTACTCCGAGCGCGCTTGAAGGTGTCCGGGTCTTGAAACGCCGAACTGGTGGGTTGCCTTGAGAGGCTGCTTTGCGCTTCTGCTGCGAGGGCCGCAGTGTGCTCCTCCGTTCGGAGAGAGCGCTCTGTGTTTCCATTAACTGTAATAAACCCACGAGGTCCTGGCATCTTGAGCTTGAGGTATGCATAATGCGGTACCGCATTTAATCTCGCAAATGCGGTTCGCCCGAGCAGTGCATGATAACCACTGCGGAATGGGACTATATCGAAGATTAATTCTTCGCTTCGGAAGTTATCCGGGGATCCAAAGACCACTTCCAGTGTAATTGAGCCTGTGCAATGGGCCTCTACACCTGGAATGACGCCTTTAAAGGTCGTTTTTGTGGGTTTGATCCTTGTGGGGTCTATACCCATTTTGCGCACTGTGTCCTGATAAAGCAGGTTCAGGCTGCTGCCACCATCCATAAGAACTCGAGTGAGGTGAAATCCATCAATGATTGGGTCTAGGACCAGTGCGGCGAATCCGCCATGACGGATACTAGTGGGGTGGTCCCTGCGATCGAAGGTGATCGGACAGGAGGACCATGTGTTGAACTTTGGGGCGACTGGCTCCAACGCATATACGTCCCTGAGCGCACGCTTCCGCTCCCTCTTGGGGATGTGGGTTGTGTATATCATGTTCACCGTCTGCACTTGTGGGGGGAACCTCTTCTGTCCTCCGGTGTTCGGCTGTCGGGGATCTTCCTCGTCATCGCTATGTGGCCCCTTATCTTTGTCTTCGGCAATTAACTTGCCGGCCTGTTTGAACACCCAACAATCCCTGTTGGTGTGGTTGGCTGGTTTGTCGGGGGTGCCGTATATTTGACATGAGCGATCGAGTATACGGTCCAAATTGGACGGGCCCGGAGTGCTTATTTTGAATGGCTTTTTCCTCTACCCGGGTTTAGAGCCTTTGAATCCGACATTGACTGTCGTATCTTCAGTATTATCGTTGTTAATGCAGCACTTATGTTTGTTGCGACGTGACCTGCTATTGCCGTCCTTGGTATCCGAAGTACCATGGTTCTTTGACATATTGTTACTACGAGCCAGCCAGCTGACTTCTCCCGCACAAAAGCGGGCCATGAGTGTCGTGAGGGCTGCAATAGATTTCGGCTTTTCCTGACCAAGGTGCCGGGCTAGCCACTCGTCGCGGATGTTGTGTTTGAAAGCTGCTAGGGCCTCTGCATCCAGACAGTCGACGATTTGATTTTTCTTTGTTAGGAACCGAGTCCAGAATTGCCTGGCCGATTCTTCTGGCTACTGAATTATGTGGATCAAGTCATCGGCATCTGGTGGTCGCACATAAGTGCCCTGAAAGTTGTCGAGAAATGCGGCTTCCAGATATTCCCAATAGCTAATGGACTCTACTGGCAGGCTGTTAAGCCAATGCCGCCCTGGTCCTTTGAGCTTTAGTGGGTGGTATTTGATGGCATGTAAGTCATCACCGCGGGCCATGTGGATGCGGAGGAGGTAATCCTCGATCCATACCGCAGGATCTGTTGTGTCGTCGTATGATTCAATGTTTACAGGTTTGAAACCTTCTGGGATTCGATGATCCATTACTTCTTCTGTGAAGAATAAGGGGTGTGCGGCGCCTCTGTATTGGGCTATATCGCGACGCAGCTTGAATGGGTCTTGCCCGCTTTGTTCGGCCCGATCGGATTTACTTTTACTGTATCCGGCGTGACGTTTATCGTCTCGCATAGTGGCGCGCCCTCGTGATCCGTAGATCGATCTTGCATGTTTTTCTTTGTCCTCCAATATGTCTCGCAGGTCTGGTATGTTTCCCCATGCTTTTTTATTTGAATGGCGTCGGGGTGCCGGCTGAGCTTTTGGCTGAAATGCCTCTTTATCACGGCCACGAGGTGGCTGATCAGCCGCGTCATACGCTTCTTCCTCCAGTCGAGGTAGCAACCTGCATTTTGGGTAACTCTTGGAGGGGCGCTCGAGTTTATATTCCTTGGCCGCGAGGACTTCAGTCCATCTGTCAACTAGCAGATCTTGATCAGCTTGAAGCTGCTGCTGCTTTTTCTTAAGGCTATTTGCCGTGGCCATAAGCCGACGCTTGAAGCGCTCTTGTTCGACGGGATCCTCTGGCACGGTGAATTCTTCATCGCCGAGGCTTGCCTCGTCTTCGAAGGGCGGCATGTAATTATCATCCTCTGCTTCTCCATCTGCCGCTCTCTCAGGAGGGCTGGCTCCTCCATCCTCCTGCTCTAACTCTTGCTGGAGGGGATTGTTGTTGTCTTCGGCACTATCCGGAGTGTTATTACCTCCTGTGCTGGTATCACCACTTTTGCTTTGGCGGGACTTAGAGTGGCGCCCCTGACGTGGGCGCTTGGGTTGCTTCTTGGAGGGGTCATCCTCCGCTGTCTCGTCGCCATTGCCTTCTTTGGGTGTATCCACCATGTATATATCGTATGATGAGGTGGTTGTCCAGTGCCCTATGGGCAGTGGTTCCGCTTCGTATCCCGCATCGTCATCCACATCGTCGATGTCTTTGGGGTCGAAGTCGAGCATGTCAGTTAAGTCATCGACAGTGGCTACTAAGTGGGTGGTGGGTGGGCCGCGAATTTCTTCGTCGTCCGCATCCCAGTCCTGCCCGACATAGTTCGGCCAGGATCCTCCTAACAAGGAGAGAGACCTTAATGAGTTCAGTATATCGCCGAAGGGCAAGTGCTGAAAGATATCCGCGGAGGTAAACTCCATGATCAGCGCCCAATCAGATTCGATAGGAACGGGCGCAGGCGGTTTGGAGTCCGTGGCCAGAGAAAGATCCGACAGTTTAAAAATACGGCTCTCGTGCAAGGTAAGGTCGATGTTCGGCTCGATCGCCGCTGAGGGTAAGGCCTACGTGGCGGGGTCCATCCACCCGTCCATGGACGGCGCAACTGGCTCCGAATTGAGGGTCGGAGCGGCTGCCGGTGCGATCTCCTGAACACTATCTGATGGTAGAGCTAAATCGTACTCATCGTGACCACGTGACGCACAAGGCAGAGGCTCAAATCCGTCGAAGATCAAGTCTCCGCGGACATCGGCCGTGTAGTTTAAGCTTCCAAACCTGACCTAGTGGCTAGGGCGTAGCTTTAAATCTGCTCCAGATGGCCAAGCGAATTGGCCCGCAGTGCAAAGCCGCTGAACACAAAGATCTGTCCGGGGAGGAAAGTCTCACCCTGGACTGCATCGCTATCGATGATAGTAGGAGCCATCAAGCCTAACAGCGACGACACAGAGGAACTCTCAATGAAAGCACCAATGTTGGTGTCAAAACCGGCGGATCTCGGGTAGGGGGTCCCGAACTGTGCGTCTAGGCGGATGATAACAGGAGGCAGGGGACACGAAGTTTTACCCAGGTTCGGGCCCTCTTGATGGAGGTAAAACCCTACGTCCTGCTTGATTAATATTGATGATATGGGTAGTACAAGAGTAGATCTACCACGAGATCAGAGAGGCTAAGCCCTAGAAGCTAACCTATGGTATGATTGTATATTGTCCTACGGACTAAAACCCTCCGGTTTATATAGACAGCGGAGAGGGCTAGGGTTACACAAGGTCGTTACAAAGGAGGAGATATACATATCCGTATTTCCTAGCTTGCCTTCCACGCCAAGTAGAGTCCCACCCGGACACGAGACGAAGTCTTCAATCTTGTATCTTCATAGTCTAACAGTCTGGCCGAAAGATATAGTCCGGCTGTCCGGAGACCCCCTAATCCAAGACTCCCTCAATCACGGTCAGAGATCTTGGGCTTTAGCTTCCTAAGCACTTGGGCTTCAACATTTTCTTCTCCAAATTCAGGCACTAGGCCTTGTTCTTTTCAGCAGATGATATGTTTCTTGTGCTCCTCTTTGGTGCAGACTTGGGGGCTGGAGCAGAAGCTTTGGGGGCAGTCTTGGGCTTAGAAGGGGAAGCCCAGACTTGATGGCATCCCCCATTAGCTTTGGAGCCTTAGGTGCTGGTGCAACATCCTCTTCTTCTTCCTCTTCCTCATCAGACTAAATCATCAGTGAGGGTTTTCCAATAACTTTGGCCATAGTTTTCTTGGCCCTCTCCGTTCTCTTCTTACCCTCACCAGCAGCCTCTTCAACAGTTGATTTAGAAGTATCAAGTGTGGAGGCTCTGGCCTTAGAAGTGGGCACTCTCTTTGTAGGAGCCTTCTTGTGCATACCAGGCTTTGTAGATGCAGTTGTGCCAAATTCTTTCTTGACAACCTTCTTTTTCTGCATACTGACCTCCTCCTCAGCAGCTACATAATCTTCATCTTCAGAATCAGAATTTTTCTTCCTCCTTTGCCTAGTAGCAGCCTTAGGCAAGATGCTAGGAGTACTTCTGCTGCCTTCATCATAACTGTCAGAGGGACTAGTGCCCTCACTCAGATTCACCTACTCTTCAGTCTTGTTATGGCTATCACTCTGATCTGACATCCTTGATGCTGCAAACTAAAGGCTAACCCTATGAATAGTTATAGATGAGATAGAGTGGATGAGAATCACAAAGTGCAGAGGTTTTTGCAAAACGAATGAGCCTAAAACTTAGTTTTAGTTTTCCACAGAAGGCATTTCGAAGCTACCGCTTTATTAAACTTGATGACACTGAAGCAACTTTTGGAGTCTAAACTAGTGAAATCATTCAGAACGAGACACAATTCAGTGACTCCGAGATTGCTAGGGTTTCACTAAGAGTTGAACTCGGTCACACCGATTTGCATGTTTCGGTCAGACCGAAACTTACAAGTGCAATGGCCTAAGCCAAATCGGTGAGACCGATTTCCACAATTCGGTCGGTCCGAGATGAGTTCAGCGGAAACCTAACCCTAAATTTTTGAAACAAAACTAATCTAAAGGAAGTTTTTATTGGATAGATTGATCTTGTACGTGATCAGAAACATGGCATTGCCTTTGTGCTAAGAATCAGAGGTAAGGATTGCACATAGATTCGAACTCATACCCTAACTCGGCGATGAGCTCGCTACGATGGCAATGGTGGTGTAGAATTCTGTTGATGGCAACGGAGACCAACGGCGGGAGGTCGCTAGCGACGAGAGGACGGTCCGGAGACCTGAGTCGGCAGAGCAAGACACGCACGGGCGAAGAGGTTTTGGAGAAATTTCCAAATTTTGACCCGTCGGTATATACATCTTGACCCTATTAGTGTGACCGAGTGGAACAACTCGGTGGCACCGAGATGTAGAATCACAAGCGGTTACTGTAACTCGATGTGACCGAATAGTTCTAATTGGTTGCACCGAGATTGAAAACCTAGATCAACTCAGTGAACTCAGTGTGACCGAAAAGGATGAATCGGTCAGACCAAAATATACAGAGAGGTTTTGGAAGTTTAAGTATACGACGAATCGGTGACTCCGAGTGCTCCTCACCCAAAGGGTTCGAATCTGACTTGATCAAACTTTGTGATGTAGCATGAATAGAGTTTGAGACGAGAAAAGCATAGATAGCTAGAGGAAGTTCTTAGGCATTCTTGTCCATCCATTTGGCAAATGAAGAAGAGCCAAACAATCAAACAACAAATGAATGTCCTTGAATGAGAAAAGTATACAATCAACATGCTCAGACAATAAGATGACAAATGAAATATGTGGCAAGGCATACACAAGCACTCTAGCATCTATCAAGCAATTGGCGATGACTAGGTCATCTATATATGAGTATATTGACTGAGGAGTCAAATGAGAACATTTGATCGTAGGTCATACTCATCGTTTAAGCACAAGTGGGGTTACCACTTTTACATAAAGCATTATTGTGTTCACACCATTAGAGTTGCTTTAGCTCAATTCTTAGAGTAAAGCTCCCCCTAGATGTGATATCCCCCCTAAGAGGGATGAACTAACCTTGGGTTTTGTCGATGATCACTTCATGTAGATGTTGAGGATGTGGATGCTCAATGTTTATTAGACCGTTCGGAGCAATCCATTGGAGTGAGTTGCACTTTAATACCTACATGGGTTAGTCCCACAAGGAACAAACAAGGATATCCATAGACATAGAGTGTAGTTCGCACAAGATGATGTCCATGAAAGCATTAAGTTACCTTGTCCCTTGTCTTACCAACAAGAGGGTTTGTGACTCCTTGAACTAGTGAAAGTTGTTCGCACTTATTCTCGCCAAAATGATATCAGTGAAGTATGTTGGCAGAGTCAGCCTCAAGAACGCTCTAGTTCTTCTTCTTCAGGATCCACATCAACTTGATGGGAATCCTTGGAGTTTTAGTTCTACTTGATGAAGTAGAACTTAACGTGGTCTTGGGAACCCACTTGACCAAGGCCTTGGGAGCTTCTTCAAATGCATCAATATCCTCTTGAAGCTTGTGCTTGCCTTTTTGCTTGTGGTCTTGTGGTGGAAGATCATCTTGAGCTTGTGTCCCCTTGAAAGAAGTAGGATCATACTTCGCTTGTTGAGGAACGAACTTCGTCTTGGGGTATTGATCTTCTTCCCACTCAACTCCACTGGCATTGAACTTTCGTTCAAAACCAACACCTTGATTCTTCCGATGCCTTCCTTGCTTGCGTACAATCTCCTCGAATTGCTTACTTCCGGCAAGGCTCTTGTAAACACCTTTCTCTATAATTCCCTTCAATAGGCTATTTTCTTGCTCAAGTGTAACTTGGCTAAAAGAATCATTATTGGAATCAAGAGAACTACTAGAAGCAACAACAATGGATTTAACTTGGTTATTGTTACTACTAGAAGAAGAATCTTTCTTACTCTTGTTGCCAGATTTTACTTGTGGCATATAAGTAGACAAGAGTAAATGCTTGGCAATGTAAGAAGAACTTTTCTTGCAAATATCATCATTGATTGCTTTTAAAACCCCATGCTCTTGCTCTACATTGAGCTTTTCAAAGCGTATCTTCTCATGAGTCTTTAAAATCTCTCCATGATCTTCCAAGTTAGTTTCATGAGCTAACTTAAGAGCATTTAGTTCTTTGGTTAGACGCTCAATCTCCTTCTTATCATCGTCATTTGTTTTATCTTGATTAGCATGATTAATAGCAAGTTCAACAAGTAAATCATCTTCATCACTATTGAAATCAACATACTCGGGGTGTGATACCTTTGGGCCTTTAGCCATGAAGCATCTTCCAATCCCTTCATTTGGTGAGTCAAACATGTCATAGGAGTTGGTTGACACGAGTGCTAGACCGGCAACACCTTCATCTTGAGTATATTTTGAGTCATAGTGATGGTTGGAGTCGGAGTCGGATACCCATTCACCAACATGAGCTTGATGTCTTCGTTTTGTGTAGCTTCTTGATGACTTGTCCTTCCTTTCCGAATCCTTGCTTTTGTGAGAGGTTCTCCGTTCATAACGATCATCTCTACTCCTTATCTCTCTTGGAGGTGATTCTTCTCTTCTACTTCTCCTTTTAGGTGAGTCTTCTCTTATTTTGTAGGGAGCCGTACACTCATTGGAGTTGTATCCGGGTCTTCCACAATTGTAGCAATTACGCTCATGACTAGAAGATCTTTTGTCATTGTAGGACCATGACTTGGAACCCTCCTTGCTTCTACTCTTGTAGAACTTGTTGAAATTCTTCACCATTAGGATCAATTCCTCATTGAAGGCTTGTTTCTCACTTGATGTAGGAGCATCACATGAGGATTTGTAAGCACCACTTGACTTGTTGTGAAGCTCTTCTTTATCCTTGAGTGACATCTCATGAGCAACAATTCTACCAATGACTTCCGTTGGCTTGAGATCTTTGTAATTGGGAATCATTTGGATCAAAGTGCACACGGTATCATATTTTCCATCCAAGGCTCTTAGGATCTTCTTGATGATGAATCCGTCGATCATCTCTTCACTTCCGAAGCCGGAAATCTCATTTGTGATGAGAGCAAGCCTAGAGTACATTTCAGCGACGCCTTCACCATCCTTCATTTTGAACTTGTCAAGCCGACTTTGATGCACAGCCAATTTGGATTCCTTGACAGAGTCGGTGCCTTCATGCATAGCAATCAAAGTATCCCAAGTTTCCTTAGCTTTCTCAATATGACTGATTTCGTTGAATTCTTCGGGACACAATCCGTTAAAGAGAATATCACAAGCTTGAGCATTGTATTGTAGCATCTTCAACTCTTCTGCGGTAGCTTCATGATTTGGTTCTCTCCCATCAAAGAATTCACCTTGCAAGCCAATACACACAATAGCCCAAACGGCAGGGTTATGTACAACTATACGCATTTTCATCTTATGCTTCCAACTAGCAAAATTAGTACCATCAAAGTAAGGACCTCTACGGTGGTAATTTCCCTCACTCGACGTCATACTCTCCTAGGCTGTAAAACCAAGGCTATGATCATCATAGCTATGGAAATCATCGCAAATGGTGACCAAAGCTCTGATACCACTTGTAGGATCGAAAGTATGTCTAGAGGGGGGGGGGTGATTAGATTACTTGACCAAATAAAAATCTAGCCTTTTCCCAATTTTAAGTCTTGGCAGATTTTAGCAACTTAGCACAAGTCAAGCAATCCACCTACACATGCAATTCTTAAGAATATAGCAGTGGAATGTAAATCATTGCATATGAAGGTAAAGGAGAGGAGTTTGGAGAAGCAACTTGGCAAAGGCTAGAGATCAAGATTCTTATGGTTGGATTGGAATATCTTGGTCTCAAAAAATGAGTAGGTGATTCTCTCTTAGAAAATGAATGGTAGAAGTGTAGGCACGTTCTGATAGCTCTTTCCGCGAATGGAGGATGGGTGGAGGGGTATATATAGCCTCCACACAAAATCTAACCGTTACACATAATTTACCAAACTCGGTGGGACCGAATAGTAAACTCGGTCAGAACGATTTAGTTCAAAATGTGAACGTTAGGATTTTCGGTGGGACTGACATGTCAACTCGGTGGGACCGATTTCATTAGGGTTAGGGCATAACGTAATCTTGGTGAGACCTATCACATTGTAACGTCCCAAATTTTCAATTTGGATGTCATACATAGGTCATCATAATCATATCATATTTTATTTCATTTTCGTTGTGATCCTAGAAATCTTAAGCAACTCAAGGACCCAAGGAGAGAGTTGGAGATTTCATAAGTTTTCATATTTGAATTTTCTCAAATTTGAAAGGAGGATCATTTTGGTATTAATATTTTTCTCTCCGAATATTTCTAATATCAAAAATAAAAGAGAGAAGATAATATGACTTCTTCAAAAAATAAAGAGGAATATTGGAGGAAATTTTTTAAAATCAAATAAATATTTTATTTGGGATTTTATTGCTATTTTATTTGAATTAGAAAAATATGCATTTTTCAAATTTTATTTTTAGGCCAGAAAAATGTTTACTTTGTTATAAATATTTTATTTAGATGGTGAAAATTGTTTTTGGCATTTTTAGAATTTTTTTATATTTTATTAGGACTTTTGTTTTCGGTGGAATTTATTTAAAAAAACGTTTCGGACCGACCGGGTCGACGGCCCAGCCGGCCTAGTCCGCACCGCCGCCTTCCTCCCGATGGGAGGAGTCCCGCCGCGCGCCGCCGCCGGCCGAGTCCGAGGCGGACTCCGCCTCCCCCGCTGAGGGAGTCCTGGACTATGGGGTCCTCGGGGGTCCGACCTATTAGACCTGGGCCGGACTGATGGGCTGTGAAGATACGAAGACCGAAGACCTCACCCGTGTCCGGATGGGACTCTCCTTGGCGTGGAAGGTAAACTTGGCGTCCAAATATGAAGATTCCTTTCTCTATAACCGACCTTATATAACCCTAGATCCCTTCGGTGTCTATATAAACCGGAGGGCTAGGTTCGTAGATAGACATCCTCATAATCATAGTTAGACATGCTAGACTTTTAGGGTTTGGCCATTACGATCTCATGGTAGATCAACTCTTGTAATAATCATATTCATCAAGATCAATCAAGCAGGAAGTATGGTATTACCTCCATAGAGAGGGACCGAACCTGGGTAAACATTGTGTCTTCTGTCTCCATTTACCATCAACCTTAGCCGCACACTTCGGGACCCCCTACCCGAGATCCGTCGGTTTTGACACCGACATTTGTGCTTTCATTGAGAGTTCCACTATGCTGTCGTTAAAAGGTTTGATGGCTCCTTCGACCATCTACAACAACGCTGTCCAAGGGAAAGTCTTCCTCCTCAGACAGATCTTCGTATTCGGCGGCTTCGCACAACGGGCCAACTCGCTTGGCCATCTAGAGTAGATTGAAAGCTACGCCTCTGGCCATCAGGTCAGATTTGGAAGCTTGAATTACGTCGCGGATATCTGGGGAGACTTGATCTTCGACGGATTCGAGACCACGACAGCTGCTCCCTGCCACCACGATGAACACGACGAAAATCTGTCATCGGACCATACCCAGGAGACAGTACCTATAGCTGCTCTGGCCTTAGATCCGGAGTAGATTGCGCCATCTGAGGACAGGAAGCTCAACCCTGCTGCAGAAGCCGCAGACTCAGTGACGTTGGAGCCGCACACAGACCTAACGTCAAGCGACATCTGTGTCACCGGAACCATGGACTCGTCTCCAGCTACAGGTTCCGAATCTTGCGCATCCACGTACATCGAGCTTGATCGGTCATCGATCATCAAATTTAGCTTTGCGGACATCTTCTGGCACTCGCCTTTGGGTGAGTTGTTAAACTCGTTAAGAGCACTATCCTTAGCAAAGGGCTCACAGCCGAATCATATTCGGTTCGAACTAGAGGCTGATGGCGGAGAATTTTGCTTCCACCCACCGCCCACTTCATGGCCACTATCGAAGAGTTAACCGACATGCTCGATTATGGCTCCGAAGACATCGACAATATGGACCACGATGCCGATGAGGAGCAGCGCCAAAACCCACCATTTACCGGATGCTGGACGGCCACCTCCTCTTACGACGTGTACATGGTGGATACACCTAAAAAAACTAACGATGATGACAAAGAAGATCCCGTTGAGGACTAACCTCATGTGATACAACCAAAACGTGGCGTCAGCAGCGCCGCTCTAAGCCGCGTCATGAAAAATACAGCAACACCGGCACGGGAGATGATAACACTCTGGACGGTGCCGAAGACAGAGAAGACCCCGACGAACAAACTGTCGAGCAGGACGATCGGGAAGATGGGCAAGTTAGCCCCAATGAACAGGCCATAAACGAAGACTCGGAGGACAGTAGTTATGTCCCGCTCTCCGAGGAGGAGGTGAGCCTTGACAATGAGGATTTTATCGTACCTGAGGAACCTCTCGAGCAGGAGCGCTTTAAGCGCCAGCTAATAGCCACTGCAAGGCGCCTGAAAAAGAAGCAGCAATAGCTTCAAGCTGACCAAGATCTGCTCAATGATAGATGGACCGATGTCCTAGCAGCCGAAGAATACGGCCTCAAGCGCCCAACCAAAAGCTACCCGAAGCGCAAATTGCTACCTCAGTTCGACGAAAAGGCACCAGAGCCCGTACCATCATCGCGCAATGCGGCTGACCGACCGCCACGTGGTCGGGATAAAACGGCAACTCAAGCCAAACACTAGCCCGCCCCGCCTCATCGTAAAGGCAGAGATAAAACATGTCGTGGTTATACATATGACCTTCGGCAGGACCTGGACAATAGAGCAGGACATACCAGATCAATCTACGGATCGCGAGGACGCGCCCCGACACGTGACGCGGGCTATCTATTCGGACGTGACAAGCCTAGTGATATGTCTCCATCGTATCTATAATTTTTTATTGTTCCATGCCAATATTCTACAACTTTCATATACTTTTGGGATGTTTTTATACTATTTTTGGGACTAAAATATTGATCCAGTGCCCAGTGCCAGTTCCTGTTTATTGCATGTTTTTTGTTTCACAGAATATACATATCAAACAGAGTCCAAACGGGATAAAAACTGACGGAGATTATTTTTGGAATATATATGATTTTTGGGAAGAAAAATCCATGCGAGACGATGCCCGAGGGGGCCACAAGGCAGGGGGCGCGCCCCTGACCCTCTTGGCCACCCCATAAGGCGGTTGATGCCCTTCTTTCGCCGCAAGAAAGCTAATATCTGGATAGAGATCGTGTTGAAATTTCAGCCCAATCGGAGTTACGGATCTCCGGGAATATAAGAAACGGTGAAAGGGTAGAATCTGATAACGCACAAACAGAGAGAGACAGAGAGACAGATCCAATCTCGGAGGGGCTCTCACCCCTCCCACGCCATGGAGGCCATGGACCAGAGGGGAAACCCTTCTCCCATCTAGGGAGGGGGTAAAGGAAGAAGAAGAAGGAGGGGCTCTCTCTCCCCCTCACTTCCGGTGGGGTCAGAGTGCCACCGAGGGCCATCATCATCACCGCAATCTTCACGAACAACTTCACGGCCATCATCACCAACTCTTCCCCCCTCTATGCAGCGGTGTAACCTCTCTCTTACCCGCTGTAATCTCTACTTAAACATGGTGCTCAACGCTATATATTATTTCCCAATGATGTATGGCTATCCTATGATGTTTGAGTAGATATGTTTCGTCCTATAGGCTATTTGATGCTCAAGATTGGTTTGAGTTGCATGTTTTATTATTGGTGCTGTCCTATGGTGCTCTCCGTGTCGTGCAAGCGTGAGGGATCCCCGCTATAGGGTGTTGCAATACATTCATGATTCGCTTATAGTGGGTTGCGTGAGTGACCGAAACACAAACCCGAGTAAGGGGGTTGTTGCGTATGGGATAAAGAGGACTTGATGCTTTAATGCTATGGTTGGGTTTTACCTTAATGATCTTTAGTAGTTGCAGATGCTTGCTAGAGTTCCAATCATAAGTGCATATGATCCAAGTAGAGAAAGTATGTTAGCTTATGCCTCTCCCTCATATAAAATTGCAATAAGGATTACCGGTCTAGTTATCGATTTCCTAGGGACAAATAACTTTCTCGTAACAAAAAGCTCTTTACTAAAGCGAGGTTATCTCACCAACGAACTGCATAAAAGAGATTTTTGATGTCGGTGAACTAAACTCAGGTATTCCAGAACTGCAAAGATAAAATTATGATGACAACACCTCAGAGCTCAACTCCCCGGGACACTTCCACAAAACCCCTAACAGGAGGCACCAAGACAATGTTCTCGTCATAAAACCATCGGAACGATTCCAAGATACCCGCGTGATCCTAAATTTTTTTTTAGTGAAATTTGAGAAGAGAAGAGTCAAAACTCTACGTCAGGATGCCTTACCAGAGTGATGAGGAGACTGGGAAGTAAAAAGAATTCCTAAACTCTCCGATATATAATTCCTAAATGACTTAAAACATTTTTTCTAGACACAACTCGGCCGCTAATAACGATCAAGCAATGGGGCTCCTACGGTCGGGGAAGGCTCTGATACCAATTTGTAACGCCCTCGATGCGGCTATATCTTCCACGTGTCGAAGCACGACTTAGAGGCATAACCGCATTGAAAGCAATGTCGCAAGTGAGGTAATCTTCACAAACAACCCATGTAATACAATAAGGGAAAAGATACATAGTTGGCTTACAATCGCCACTTCACACAAATACGTGAATAAAGCATTACATCAACCAGATACACACAAGGTCTGACTACGGAACCAAAATAAAAGAAGAACCCCAAATGCGACAAGGTCCCCGATCGACCCCAACTGGGCTCCACTACTGATCAACTAGAACGAAACAACACAAAGGGCAAGATCTTCAACGAGCTCCTCCTTGAGCTTGGTTGCGTCATTTGCACGGACTCATCGGCACCTGCAAGCTGGTTTTGGAAGTATATGTGAGCCACAGGGACTCAACAATCTCGCACCCTCGCGATCAAGACTATTTAAGGTTATGGGTAAGGTAAAGGTAAGAGGTGGAGCTGTAGCAAGCGGCTAGCATATATGGTGGCTAACATACGCAAATGAGAGCGAGAAGAGAAGGCAAAGCACGGTCGAGAAACTATGATCAATAAGTGATCCTAGAACAACCTACGTCAAGCATAACTCCAACACCGTGTTCACTTCCCGGACTCCGCCGGAAAGAGACCATCACGGTTACACACGCTGTTGATTCATTTTAATTAAGTTAAGGTTCAAGTTATCTACAACCGGACATTAACAAATTCCCATCTGCCCATAACCGCGGGCACGGCTTTCGAAAGTTCAAATCCCTGCAGGGGTGTCCCAACTTAGCCCATGACAAGCTCTCATGGTCAACGAAGGAATAGACCTCCTCCCGAGACATTCCGATCAGACTCGATATCCCAGTACAACAAGACATTTCGATAGGGTAAAACTAAACCAACAACACCGCCCGAATGTGCCGACAAATCCAGATAGGAGCTGCACATATCTATTTCTCAGGGCACACTCAGATTGTCCTAGGTATGGGTAGGCCAGCCCAGAGTTGCCCCTGGTGGTCACCGGCAGCTGACAGTTGG
>NC_057800.1:577726746-577765154 GCF_018294505.1 Triticum aestivum
GAATGGTAAAACCAATGTTGGGCATTGCTGGAAGAGCTTTACTTAAGGCGAACTGTGAACGGGTTCCCATAATAGCCCAACCGCGTAAGGAACGCAAAATCTGGGAACATAACACCGATATGATGGAAACTAGGGCGGCAAGAGTGGAACAAAACACCAGGCATAAGGCCGAGCCTTCCACCCTTTACCAAGTATATAGATGCATTAATTAAATAAGATATATTGTGATATCCCAACAAGTAAAACATGTTCCAACAAAGAACAACATCTCCATGTTCCAACAAGGAACAAAACTTCAATCTTCACCTGCAACTAACAACGCTATAAGAGGGGCTGAGCAAAGCGGTAACATAGCCAAACGACGGTTTGCTAGGACAAGGTCGGTTAGAGGCTTCGTTCAACAATATGGGTGGCATGATAAGCAAGTGGTAGGTATCGCAGCATGGGCATAGCAAAAGAGCGAGCAACTAAGCAAGCAAAGATAGAAGTGATTTTGAGGGTATGGTCATCTTGCCTGAAATCCCGCAAGGAGGAAGAACGAGTCCATGAAGAAGACAAACGGACGTAGACGAACGGGTCCTCACAACGCGACATTAACGGAACCAACCCGAAGAAGCAACACCGGAAAGAAACACAACATAGTAAACAACCAACATATCAACATGGCATGATGCACAATCAAGTATGATGCATGTCCGGTTTAAAGAGGGCATGGCATGGCAAAGTGCAACAACCAAAACTACAAATTAAGTGGAGCTCAATATGCAACGAGTTGCATATTGACGGAGCACCACATCAATTATTTAGTTCAATCTTGTTTACGTACCCAACAATATTAAATGTTGTTAAACATGGCAAGAGGGTGAAGTAAAAGAAAACTACCCATCTAGTCAAGTTTAAACGAGGCCGGAAGCAACGAACAACATTTCCGGAAACTCCTCATGAGCATACTTTGGTTATGGTACTGTTCTGCCCTAAACCATATTTTATAGTTGTTAAACATGCAAAGTGATGCCACCCTGTTAAACTAGGCATTTTTCTACCCCATTTACATATAAAGTTTGTTTAAATCCGATCTACGGTTATTTAGTTATGAAAAAAAACCGTTTTAGCATGGCATAAGAGTAAATATACACAAACAGAAATTTAATCATTTTAAACATGGGTCAAAGTGACATATTATGAAACTAGACACAATTTTAAGCATTTTTCATATATAAAGTTTTTACAAGTGATGCTTAGTTTGTGAGATATTAAATGAATGATCATGAGGGTCTTTTCTATAAAACAACACACTCTGGATAAATAGCTAAATTTGCAGGCAGGAAAAAAAACAATGAACGGACCGAAACTACTGGGTCTAGCCCACAACACCGAGGGGAACTGGACTGGGCGTCCTCACCTCGGGCCTTCACAGGCCGATCAGGAACGCGGCCCGCTAGCGAGCGGAGGCAGGCCGGCTCGCTCGGGCGGAGCTGGGCCGCGGAGCTGAAGATGGGGCCCACATGGGGAGGCGCTGCGAGCGGGCGAGCTCGTCCTTGGCTTTGTGAAGAAGGCGGTGCCGGTGGATGGATGAACTCTGGCGAGACCTGGGACTCCAGCGACATGGGAAGACGACGGGAATGGGCAGATCCGGTCCCTAGGCACCGGATCCGGCCGGAGGTGGACGAGGACGGCGAGGTGCAGCACGGATCCGAGCGCAGGAATGACGGGGGTCGCGAGATCCGGCGAACACCATGCGGCGGCGCGATGAGGCTCCGGGGTCCTGTGAAAACATGGGGAGAGAGAGCTCTGTGAGAGGAAGAGGAAGAAGCAGAGGCAGGGGAAGGAGAGAGGAGCATGTGGCGGAAATCGGCCTAGTGGTCGCCGGCGGCGAGGCGCTGGTCGCCTGCGGGAATCGGGCGCAGGCAGAGCGAAGGCGGTGCTCAGGGCATGGGGGAGAGCAGGCGTGCAGCGGCGGCTCAGGCCCGCTTCGGCCCGGGGAGGGCCGCGGATGGGCCGGGCAGGCCACGGTGAAGTGCGGGCACTGGGGAGGCGAGATGGCGCGCTGGGCTTGGCTGCGGGGCACTGGGAGGCGACGTGTCACGCCCGGATTGGTTCGGGACGCGGCGGCGGCGGCGACAAGTGGCGAAGGTGCAGTGGGGCGGCGCTGAATCCAAGGAGGAGGGGGGTTGGCTGCGGCAGGGGTAGGGGAAGGGGTCTAGGTTGTCCAAAATGGACTAGGGGTGTCCATATATAGCAAATTTTGCTAGGGTTTGGGGGTTAGGAGGGGTTTTCGAGCCGCACGATCGCGATCGTGCGGTTTCGGACAGAGGGGGGAGTAGGTGGGCTGTGAAGAGAGGCCTCGGGCTGAGAGGAGAGAAGAGAAATAAGGCTCGGCGACTGTTTCCGGAGACCGAAAACGTCCGACGTTAGACCGGCTACTATTGCCGCTATATTTAACGGTTGGGCTATCAAACGAGCTCCGAATGCGATGAAACTTGACAGGTAGTCTACTAACAACATAAAAAGACCACACACCAACTTTCATCCCATTCCAAGAACATTTCCGGCCACTTATAAAATAATATTTCGGACATGCCGCGGGCGCGTGCAAGTGTGTCTGGGCTCAGAACGGACAACGGAGAGAACGAGGAGGCCAGGACGCATGCAAGTTTTTAAAACATGATGATGCAATGCACATGATCACATGATAAGATGCAACACGCAAGCAAATGACATGGCAACGACAACGAATAACTGGACGACAACTGGCACATCGGTCTCGGGGCGTTACACGAAGGAGAAAGCATCGCTCAAGCTTGGGGGAGGCTTAAATCAATGTTATATTCATGCCCGAATCATGAGCTTCCAAGAGAAACAATTCTTCAAAAAATTTATGCTCGGCTTTCTGATAAAAATCGCACCATGCTTGATACTTCTTGTGCTGGCTCTTTTATGATGAAGACTATTGAATTCAAATGGGATTTATTGGATAGAATTAAACGCAACTCTGAAGATTGGGACCTCGACAATGGTAAGGAGTCATGTATGACAGCTAAGTTTGATTGTGTTAAATCTTTCATGGATACCGATGTTTTCCGTAAGTTTAGCACTAAATATGGACTTGATTCTGAGATAGTAGCTTCTTTGTGTGAATGTTTTGCTACTTACGTTGATCTCCCTAAGGAGAAGTGGTTTAAATATCATCCTCCCATATAAGTAAAAGTAGATGCACCTATTAAAGTTGTAGAAAAGACTGTCACTTATAATGATCCTATTATTCCTACTTCTTATGTTGAGAAACCACCTTTCCCTGTTAGGATAAAGGATCATGCTAAAGCTTCAACTGTAGTTCGTAAAAGCAATAGTAAAACATATACACCTCCTGAGCAAGTTAAAGTTGAACCTAATATTGCTATTATTAAAGAGCTCTTGTCTGATAATATTGATGGGCATGTTATTCGGTTCTGCGGTGAAACTGCTAGAATTGCTAAACCTTGTGCTAAAGATAAACATATACCTGTGGTAGGCGTGCCTGTTATTTCTGTTAAAATAGGAGATCATTGTTATCATGGCTTATGTGATATGGGTGCTAATGCTAGTGTTATACCTTATGACTTGTATAAAGAAATCAAGCATGAAATTGCACCTACTGAGTTAGAAGATATTGATGTCACAATTAAACTTGCTAATAGAGATACTATTTCAGCAATGGGAATTGTTAGAGATGTTGAAGTCTTGTGTGGGAAAACTAAATATCCTGCTGAGTTTCTTGTTCTTAGTTCTCCACAAGATAGCTTTTGTCCCATTATATTTGGTAGACCCTTCTTGAATACAGTTAATGCTAGGATAGACAGCGAAAAGAATGTTGTTACTATTGGCTTGGATGATATGACTCATGAATTTAATTTCTCTAAATTTAGTAAACAACACCGTGAAGAAGAATTGCCTAGTAAGGATGAAATTATTGGTCTTGATTCTATTGCCGTACGTCCTAATGGTCCTTTAGAACAATATTTGCTAGACCATGAGAATGATATGTTTATGAATGAAAGAAGGGAAATATATGAAGTATTCTTTAAACAAGAACCTATGCTAAAACACAATTTGCCTGTTGAAATCCTAGGGGATCCTCCTCCACCTAAGGGTGATCCCGTGTTTGAGCTTAAACCATTGCCTGATAATCTTAAATATGCTTATCTTGACGAAAAGAAGATATATCCTGTTATTATTAGTGCTAAACTTTCAGAGCATGAAGAAGAAAGATTATTGAAAACTCTGAAGAAGCACCATGCTGCTATTTGATATACTCTTGATGATCTTAAAGGCATTAGTCCCACTCTATGTCAACATAAAATAAATTTGGAAACAGATGCCAAACCAGTTCGTGATCTTCAACGACGTCTGAATCCTAAAATGAAAGAAGTGGTAAGAAAATAAATACTAAAGCTTCTGGAGGCAGGTATAATTTATCCCGTTGGTGATAGTCAGTGGGTAAGTCCTGTTCATTGTGTCCCTAAGAAGGGAGCTCTTACTGTTGTTCCTAATGATAAAGATGAATTGATTCCACAAAGAATTATTACGGGTTATAGGATGGTAATTGATTTCCGCAAATTAAATAAGGCTACTAAGAAAGATCATTACCCCTTACCTTTTATCGATCAAATGCTAGAAAGATTATGCAAACATACACATTACTGCTTTCTAGATGGTTATTCTAGTTTCTCTCAAATACTGTGTCGGCTAAAGATGAATCAAAGACTACTTTTACATGCCCTTTTGGTACTTTTGTTTATAGACGTATGCCTTTTGGTTTATGTAATGCACATGCTACATTTCAAAGATGCATGATGGCTATATTCTCTGACTTTTGTGAAAAGATTTGTGAGGTTTTCATGGACGACTTTTCCGTCTATGGATCTTCTTTTGATGATTGCTTGAGCAATCTTGATCGAGTTTTGCAGAGATGTGAAGAAACTAATCTTGTCTTGAATTGGAAAAAGTGCCACTTTATGGTTAATGAACGTATTGTTTTGGGGCATAAAGTTTCTGAAAGAGGTATTGAAGTTGATAAAGCCAAGGTTGATGCTATTGAAAAGATGCCATGTCCCAAGGACATCAAAGGTATAAGAAGGTTCCTTGGTCACGCTGGATTTTATAGGAGGTTCATCAAGGACTTCTCAAAAATTTCTCGGCCTCTGACTAATTTATTACAAAAAGATATACCATTTGTCTTTGATGATGATTGTGTGGAAGCATTTGAAATACTTAAGAAAGCATTAGTCTCTGCACCTATTGTTTATCCACCTGATTCAAATTTACCCTTTGAAATTATGTGTGATGCTAGTGATTATGCTGTTGGTGCTGTCCTAGGGCAAAGAGTTGATAAGAAATTAAATGTTATCCATTATGCTAGTAAGACTCTAGACAATGCTCAAAGAAATTATGCTACTACTAAAAAAGAACTTTTAGCAGTTGTATTTGCTTGTGATAAGTTTAGACCTTATATTGTTGATTCTAAAGTAACTATTCACACTGATCATGCTACTATTAAATATCTTATGGAAAAGAAAGACGCTAAACCTATACTTATTAGATGGGTTCTCTTGCTACAAGAATTTGATTTGCATATTGTTGATAGAAAAGGATCTGAAAACCCCGTTGCAGACAACTTAACTAGGTTAGAGAATGTTCTTGATGACCCACTACCTATTGATGATAGTTTTCCTGATGAACAATTAAATGTCATAAGTACTTCTCGTAGTACCCCTTGGTATGTTGATTATGCTAATTACATAGTTGCTAAATTTATACCACCTAGCTTCACATACCAACAAAAGAAAACGTTCTTCTATGATTTGAGACATTACTTTTGGGATGACCCACATCTTTATAAAGAAGGAGTAGATGGTGTTATTAGACGTTGTGTACCTGAGCCTAAACAAGAACAGATCCTATGCAAGTGCCACTCCGAAACTTATGGAGGACACCACGCGGGAGATAGAACTGCACATAAGGTATTGCAATCCGGTTTTTATTGGCCTACTCTCTTCAAGGATGCTCGTAAGTTTGTCCTATCTTGTGATGAATGTCAAAGAATTGGTAATTTTAGTAGACATCAAGAAATGCCTATGAATTATTCACTTGTTATTGAACCATTTGATGTTTGGGGCTTCGATTATATGGGACCTTTTCCTGCCTCTAATGGATATACACATATCTTAGTTGATGTTGATTACGTTACTAAGTGGGTAGAAGCTATTCCAACTAGTTGCTGATCATAACACTTCTATTAAAATGCTTAAAGAAGTTATTTTTCCGAGGTTTGGAGTCCCTAGATATTTAATGACTGATGGTGGTTCACATTTTATTCATGGTGCTTTCCGTAAAATGCTTGCTAAATATGACGTCAATCATAGAATTGCATCTCCGTATCACCCACAGTCTAGTGGTCAAGTAGAATTGAGTAATAGAGAACTCAAATTAATTTTGCAAAAGACTGTCAATAGGTCTAGAAAGAATTGGTCCAAGAAACTTGATGATGCATTATGGGCCTATAGAACTGCATATAAAAATCCTATGGGTATGTCTCCGTATAAAATGGTATATGGAAAAGCATGTCACTTACCTCTCGAACTAGAACATAAGGCATCTTGGGCTATTAAAGAGCTCAACTATGATTTCAAACTTGCCGGTGAAAAGAGGTTATTTGATATTAGATCACTTGATGAATGGAGAGCCCAAGCTTATGAAAATGCCAAGTTGTTTAAAGAAAAGGTTAAAAGATGGCATGACAAAAGGATATAAAAGCGTGAGTTTAATGTAGGCGATTATGTGTTTCTATACAACTCTCGTTTAAGATTTTTTGCAGGGAAACTTCTCTCTAAATGGGAAGGCCCCTATGTTATCGAGGAGGTCTATCATTCCGGTGCCATAAAAATCAACAACTTCGAAGGCACAAATCCGAAGGTGGTAAACGGTCAAAGAATCAAACATTATATCTCAGGTAATCCCATAAATGTTGAAACCGATATTATTGAAACCGCAACCCCGGAGGAATACATAAGGGACACTTTCCAGAATGTTTCAGACTCCAAAAAGGAATACGTATGTGCTACGGTAAGAAAATTGACTCCAAAACAATTTTTAAGGAAATATTTCTCCGTTTTGGAATATTTAGAAAAATAGAGAATTAAGTAGCAGTCCGGGAAGGACACGAGGGCCTCATGAGGGTGGAGGGCGCGCCCTACCCCCTGGGCGCGCCCCCTACCTCGTGAGCACCTCGTGTGCCTTCCGGACTCCGTTTTCTTGCACGATACGTATTTTGGTCAGTAAAAATTCATTATATAATCTCCCGGGGGTTTTGACTCCCGTATCACGCAAAATCCCTTGTCTTCGTTTTGAGCTGTCCTGCTACAGGCAGAGTGACATGTCGTCCCAAGATTCAGAAGGAGAAAGCTATGTGGCTGATTACCTTGCAGATCCTAAGGTTTATGGGGATGTGGATCCTTGTGGTTGGACTACGGAAGAAGAAGAAGACTATGAACCGAAGAGAAAGGAGGAGACGAGCTCAGATGAAGATGAAGTCCACTACCTCAACCTGGGGACATGCATGTGGAGTTCAAAAAGTCAAGCCTCCCGGATAGGGTAAAGAAACCTAAGATCGAGTTTATCCCTTTTCGCCTCTTGCAGGAGAACAAGCAGGAACTATGCAAAAAGATACCGAGCTTGGAGTAGGAGATCGAGGACCTAAGGGACCAAAATTCTGTCCTCAAACGTAAATTAAGGAAGAAGCCTACGCCATCAACAAAATCACCACCGTCCCCTCCAACAAAGAAGAATTGAGTATCTGGGTATGGGCACTCCACTTTGCAACTGCCAAGCTTTGGGGAGTGCCCCGGTATCGTATCACAACTCCTTCTTTACCATTTTCCTTAGTTCGATCTTATTAGTAGTATTTTGATCTAGTAGAATAAAGTTTGTGGCATGATCTAGTTGTGAGTTTTGCTTTACTATCCTTCTATGTAATCGAGTCCGTGAGCTCTATAATAAAGATTAGTGTTGAGTCAAGGGCTTGATTGTTTTGCCATGATCCTAAGTGAATAAAAGAAAAGAGAAATAAATAAAATGAAACAACGAGATCGCATGGATCCCATGGAGAGTAATGAGCTCACGTAGAAAAAGTATGATGAATAAAAGTTGTTGAGAGTTGACAAGCATAGTTTTGGTCATCGTTGCAATTAATAGGAAGTAATAAAGAAAGAGAGGTCTTCACATATAGATATACTATCTTGGACATCTTTTATGATTGTCAGCACTCATTAAAATATGACATGCTAAGGAGTTGACATTGGACAAGGAAGACAATGTAATGGGTGATGTTTTCTTACATCTGAGATAAATTATATTTTCTTGGATCTTCCAACATGTTGAGCTTGCTTTTCCCCCTCATGCTAGCCAAATTCATTGCACCAAGTAGAGATACTACTTGTGCTTCCAAATACCCTTAAATCAGTTTTGCCAAGAGAGTCCACCATATCTACTTATGGATTGAATAAGATCATTCAAGTAAGTTGTCATCAGTGCAAAGAAATAAAAATTGCTCTCTAAATATGTATGATTAATTGGTGTGGGAGAAATAAGCTTTATACGATCTTGTAATGTGGAAGTAATAAAAGCGACGGACTACATAATAAAGATTCATATCACAAGGGGCAATATAAAGTGACGTTCTTTCGCATTAAGATTTTGTGCATCCAACCATAAAAGTGCATGGCAACCTCTGCTTCCCTCTGCGAAGGGCCTATCTTTTATCATTATCTTCTACCTTATGAAAGAGTCAAGGTGATTTTCACGCTTCCTTTTTACACTTTATCCTTTGGCAAGCACAATATGTTGGAAAGATCCTGGTATATATGGCTAATTGGATGTGAGTTCTCATGAACTATTACTGTTGACATTACCCTTGAGGTAAAACGTTGGGAGGCAAGACTATAAGCCCCTATCTTTCTCTGTGTCCGATTAAAACTCCATACCCATAAGTATTGCGCGAGTGTCAGCAATTGTGAAAGATTATATGATAGTTGAGTATGTGGACTTGCTGAAAAGCTCTTATACATTGACTCTTTCCTATATTATGATAAATTGCAATTGCTTCAATGACCGAGATTGTAGTTTGTTAGTTTTCAATGAAGTTTACGATTCATACCTGATATTGTGACTGAATTATTACTCTAGCATTAGAGATCATATGACAAAAATTATATAAGTTGCTGTTATAAGAATGATCATGATGCCCTCATGCCCGTATTTAATTTTTATCGACACCTTCATCTCTAAACATGTGGACATATTTTTCGATTTCGGCTTTTCGCTTGAGGACAAGCAAGGTCTAAGCTTGGGGGAGTTGATACGTCCATTTTGCATCATGCCTTCATATAGATATTTATTGCATTATGGGCTGTTATTTCACATTATGTCACAATACTTATGGCTATTCTCTCTTATTTTACAAGGTTTACATAAGGAGGGAGAATGCCGGCAGCTGGAATTCTGGGATGGAAAAGGAGCAAATATTACAGACCTATTCTGCACAACTCCAAAAGTCCTGAAACTCCACGGAACACCTTATAATAAATAATGAAAAATCCTCGCCAAAGGTGAAGACCAGGGGGCCCACACCCTTCTCACGAGGGTGGGGGGCGCCCCCCCTAGGGCACGCCCCCTACCTCGTGGCCCCCCTGGTGGCTCTCCGATGACCATCTTCTCCTATATGAAGTCTTTCGTCGAGAAAAAAAAAGAAGCAACCTTTCGGGACAAAAATCCGCCGCCACGAGGCGGAACCTTGTCGGATCCAATCTAGAGCTCCAGCAGAGCTGTTCTGCCGGGGAAACTTCCCTCCCGAAGGGGGAAATCATCGCCATCGTCATCACCAACGCTCCTCTCATCGGGAGAGGGCAATCTCCATCAACATCTTCATCAGCACCATCTCATCTCAAAACCCTAGTTCATCTCTTGTATCCGATTCTTGTCTTCAAGTCCGGCATTGGTTCTAGTAGGTTGCTAGTAGTGTTAATTACTCCTTGTAGTTGATGCTAGTTGGTTTAATTGGTGGTAGATCATATGTTTAGATCCTTTATGCATATTAATACCCCTCTAATTATGAACATTTTTATGCTTTGTGAGTAGTTAGGTTTGTTCCCGAGGACAAGGGAGAAGTCTTGCTATTAGTAGTCATGTGAATTTGGTATTCGTTTGATATTTTGATGAGATGTATGTTGTCTAGCCTCTAGTGGTGTTATGTGAACGTCGAATACATAACACTTCACCACTATTTGGGCCTAGAGGAAGGCATTGGGAAGTAGTAAGTAGATGATGGGTTGCTAGAGTGACAGAAGCTTAAACCCTAGTTTATGTGGTGCTTCATAAGGGGCTGATTTGGATCCATATGTTTCATGCTATGGTTAGGTTTACCTTAATACTTTTGTTGTAGTTGCGGATGCTTGCAATAGAGGTTAATCATAAGTGGGATGCTTGTTCAAGTAAGAACAACACCCAAGCACCGGTCCATCCACATATCAAATTATCAAAGTACCGAACGCGAATCATATGAACGTGATGAAAACTAGCTTGACGATATTCCCATGTGTCCTCGGGAGCGCTTTTTCTTATATAAGAGTTTGTCCAGGCTTGTCCTTTGCTACAAAAAGGATTGGGCCACCTTGCTGCACTTTATTTACTTTCGTTACTTGTTGCTCGTTACAAATTATCTCATTACAAAACTATCTGTTACCACTTATTTCAGTACTTGCAGACAATACCTTGCTGAAAACCATTTATCATTTCCTTCTGCTCCTCGTTGGGTTTGACACTCTTACTTATCGAAAGGACTACGATAGATCCCCTATACTTGTGGGTCATCAAGGCTCTTTTCTGGCGCCGTTGCCAGGGAGTGAAGCGCCTTTGGTAGGTGTAATTTGGTAAGGAAAAATTTATATAGTGTGATGAAATTTACTGTCACTTGTTACTATGGAAAGTAATCCTCTGAGGGGCTTGTTCAGGGTATCTTCACCCCGACCAGTAGAGCAAAGAGTTGCTCCTCAACCTACTGAACCTATTGAAAATGAAATTCCTTATGAGTATCCTTCGAGTATAATAGAAAAACTGCTAGCTAATCCTTTTACAGGAGATGGAACAAAGCATCCTGATGAACACCTAATATATGTGGATGAAGTTTGTGGATTATTTAAGCTTGCAGGTATTTCCGATGATGTTGCTAAGAAGAAGGTCTTCCCTTTATCTTTGAAGGGAGACACATTGACATGGTATAGGCTATGTGATGATATGGGATCATGGAACTATAGAAGATTGAAATTGGAATTTCATCAAAAGTATTACCCTATGCATCTTGTTCATCGTGATCGCAATTATATATATAATTTTTGGCCTCGCGAAGGAGAAAGCATCACTCAAGCTAGGGGGAGGCTTAAATCAATGTTATATTCATGCCCCAATCATGAGCTTCCAAGAGAAACAAATCTTCAAAAGAATTATGCTCAGATTTCTGATAACAATCGCACCATGCTTGATACTTCTTGTGTTGGCTCTTTTATGATGAAGACTATTGAATTCAAATGGGATTTATTGGATAGAATTAAACGCAACTCTGAAGATTGGGACCTCGACAATGGTAAGGAGTCAGGTATGACAGCTAAGTTTGATTGTGTTAAATCTTTCATGGATACCGATGTTTTCCGTAAGTTTAGCACTAAATATGGACTTGATTCTGAGGTAGTAGCTTCTTTGTGTGAATCTTTTGCTACTTACGTTGATCTCCCTAGGAGAAGTGGTTTAAATATCATCCTCCCATAGAAGTAAAAGTAGTTGCACCTATTAAAGTTGAAGAAAAGACTGTCACTTATAATGATCCTATTGTTCCTACTTCTTATGTTGAGAAACCACCTTTCCCTGTTAGGATAAAGGATCATGCTAAAGCTTCAACTGTAGTTCATAAAAGCAATATTAAAACATATACACCTCCTGAGCAAGTTAAAGTTGAACCTAATATTGCTATTGTTAAAGAGCTCTTGTCTTATAATATTGATGGGCATGTTATTCAGTTTTGCGGTCAAACTGCTAGAATTTCTAAACCTTGTGCTAAAGATAAACATATACATGTGGTAGGCGTGCCTGTTATTTCTGTTAAAATAGGAGATCATTGTTATCATGGCTTATGTGATATGGGTGCTAATGCTAGTGTTATACCATATGACTTGTATAAAGAAATCAAGCATGAAATTGCACCTGCTGAGTTAGAAGATATTGATGTCACAATTAAGCTTGCTAATAGAGATACTATTTCAGCAATGGGAATTGTTAGAGATGTTGAAGTCTTATGCGGGAAAACTAAATATCCTGCTGATTTTCTTGTTCTTAGTTCTCCACAAGATAGCTTTTGTCCCATTATATTTGGTAGACCCTTCTTGAATACAGTTAATGCTAGGATAGACAGCGAAAAGAATGTTGTTACTATTGGCTTGGATGATATGACTCATGAATTTAATTTCTCTAAATTTAGTAAACAACACCGTGAAGAAGAATTGCCTAGTAAGGATGAAATTATTGGTCTTGATTCTATTGCCGTACGTCCTAATGGTCCTTTAGAACAATATTTGCTAGACCATGAGAATGATATGTTTATGAATGAAAGAAGGGAAATATATGAAGTATTCTTTAAACAAGAACCTATGCTAAAACATAATTTGCCTGTTGAAATCCTAGGGGATCCTCCTCCACCTAAGGGTAATCCCGTGTTTGAGCTTAAACCATTGCCTGATAATCTTAAATATGCTTATCTTGACGAAAAGAAGATATATCCTGTTATTATTAGTGCTAAACTTTCAGAGCATGAAGAAGAAAGATTATTGAAAACTCTGAAGAAGCACCATGCTGCTATTTGATATACTCTTGATGATCTTAAAGGCATTAGTCCCACTCTATGTCAACATAAAATAAATTTGGAAACAGATGCCAAACCAGTTCGTGATCCTCAATGACGTCTGAATCCTAAAATGAAAGAAGTGGTAAGAAAATAAATACTAAAGCTTCTGGAGGCAGGTATAATTTATCCCGTTGGTGATAGTCAGTGGGTAAGTCCTGTTCATTGTGTCCCTAAGAAGGGAGCTCTTACTGTTGTTCCTAATGATAAAGATGAATTGATTCCACAAAGAATTATTACGGGTTATAGGATGGTAATTGATTTCCGCAAATTAAATAAGGCTACTAAGAAAGATCATTACCCCTTACCTTTTATCGATCAAATGCTAGAAAGATTATGCAAACATACACATTACTGCTTTCTAGATGGTTATTCTGGTTTCTCTCAAATACTGTGTCGGCTAAAGATGAATCAAAGACTACTTTTACATGCCCTTTTGGTACTTTTGTTTATAGACGTATGCCTTTTGGTTTATGTAATGCACATGCTACCTTTCAAAGATGCATGATGGCTATATTCTCTGACTTTTGTGAAAAGATTTGTGAGGTTTTCATGGACGACTTTTCCGTCTATGGATCTTCTTTTGATGATTGCTTGAGCAATCTTGATCGAGTTTTGCAGAGATGTGAAGAAACTAATCTTGTCTTGAATTGGAAAAAGTGCCACTTTATGGTTAATGAACGTATTGTTTTGGGGCATAAAGTTTCTGAAAGAGGTATTGAAGTTGATAAAGCCAAGGTTGATGCTATTGAAAAGATGCCATGTCCCAAGGACATCAAAGGTATAAGAAGGTTCCTTGGTCACGCCGGATTTTATAGGAGGTTCATCAAGGACTTCTCAAAAATTTATCGGCCTCTGACTAATTTATTACAAAAAGATATACCATTTGTCTTTGATGATGATTGTGTGGAAGCATTTGAAATACTTAAGAAAGCATTAGTCTCTGCACCTATTGTTTATCCACCTGATTCGAATTTACCCTTTGAAATTATGTGTGATGCTAGTGATTATGCTGTTGGTGCTGTTCTAGGGCAAAGAGTTGATAAGAAATTAAATGTTATCCATTATGCTAGTAAGACTCTAGACAATGCTCAAAGAAATTATGCTACTACTAAAAAAGAACTTTTAGCAGTTGTATTTGCTTGTGATAAGTTTAGACCTTATATTGTTGATTCTAAAGTAACTATTCACACTGATCATGCTGCTATTAAATATCTTATGGAAAAGAAAGACGCTAAACCTATACTTATTAGATGGGTTCTCTTGCTACAAGAATTTGATTTGCATATTGTTGATAGAAAAGGATCTGAAAACCCCGTTGCAGACAACTTAACTAGGTTAGAGAATGTTCTTGATGACCCACTACCTATTGATGATAGTTTTCCTGATGAACAATTAAATGTCATAAGTACTTCTCGTAGTACCCCTTGGTATGTTGATTATGCTAATTACATAGTTGCTAAATTTATACCACCTAGCTTCACATACCAACAAAAGAAAACGTTCTTCTATGATTTGAGACATTACTTTTGGGATGACCCACATCTTTATAAAGAAGGAGTAGATGGTGTTATTAGACGTTGTGTACCTAAGCCTAAACAAGAACAGATCCTACGCAAGTGCCACTCCGAAACTTATGGAGGACACCACGCGGGAGATAGAACTGCACATAAGGTATTGCAATCCGGTTTTTATTGGCCTACTCTCTTCAAGGATGCTCGTAAGTTTGTCCTATCTTGTGATGAATGTCAAAGAATTGGTAATTTTAGTAGACATCAAGAAATGCCTATGAATTATTCACTTGTTATTGAACCATTTGATGTTTGGGGCTTCGATTATATGGGACCTTTTCCTGCCTCTAATGGATATACACATATCTTAGTTGATGTTGATTACGTTACTAAGTGGGTAGAAGCTATTCCAACTAGTTGCTGATCATAACACTTCTATTAAAATGCTTAAAGAAGTTATTTTTCTGAGGTTTGGAGTCCCTAGATATTTAATGACTGATGGTGGTTCACATTTTATTCATGGTGCTTTCCGTAAAATGCTTGCTAAATATGACGTCAATCATAGAATTGCATCTCCGTATCACCCACAGTCTAGTGGTCAAGTAGAATTGAGTAATAGAGAACTCAAATTAATTTTGCAAAAGACTGTCAATAGGTCTAGAAAGAATTGGTCCAAGAAACTTGATGATGCATTATGGGCCTATAGAACTGCATATAAAAATCCTATGGGTATGTCTCCGTATAAAATGGTATATGGAAAAGCATGTCACTTACCTCTCGAACTAGAACATAAGGCATCTTGGGATATTAAAGAGCTCAACTATGATTTCAAACTTGCCGGTGAAAAGAGGTTATTTGATATTAGATCACTTGATGAATGGAGAGCCCAAGCTTATGAAAATGCCAAGTTGTTTAAAGAAAAGGTTAAAAGATGGCATGACAAAAGGATATAAAAGCGTGAGTTTAATGTAGGCGATTATGTGTTGCTATACAACTCTCGTTTAAGATTTTTTGCAGGGAAACTTCTCTCTAAATGGGAAGGCCCCTATGTTATCGAGGAGGTCTATCATTCCGGTGCCATAAAAATCAACAACTTCGAAGGCACAAATCCGAAGGTGGTAAACGGTCAAAGAATCAAACATTATATCTCAGGTAATCCCATAAATGTTGAAACCAATATTATTGAAACCGCAACCCCGGAGGAATACATAAGGGACACTTTCCAGAATGTTTCAGACTCCAAAAAGGAATACGTATGTGCTACGGTAAGAAAATTTACTCCAAAACAATTTTTAAGGAAATATTTCTCCGTTTTGGAATATTTAGAAAAATAGAGAATTAAGTAGCAGTCCGGGAAGGACACGAGGGCCTCACGAGGGTGGAGGGCGCGCCCTACCCCCTGGGCGTGCCCCCTACCTCGTGAGCACCTCGTGTGCCTTCCGGACTCCGTTTTCTTGCACGATACGTATTTTGGTCAGTAAAAATTCATTATATAATCTCCCGGGGGTTTTGACTCCCGTATCACGCAAAATCCCTTGTCTTCGTTTTGAGCTGTCCTGCTGCAGGCAGAGCGACATGTCGTCCCAAGATTCAGAAGGAGAAAGCTATGTGGCTGATTACCTTGCAGATCCTAAGGTTTATGGGGATGTGGATCCTTGTGGTTGGACTAGGAAGAAGAAAAGACTATGAACCGAAGAGAAAGGAGGAGACGAGCTCAGATGAAGATGAAGTCCACTACCTCAACCTGGGGACATGCATGTGGAGTTCAAAAAGTCAAGCCTCCCGGATAGGGTAAAGAAACCTAAGATCGAGTTTATCCCTTTTCGCCTCTTGCAGGAGAACAAGTAGGAACTATGCAAAAAGATACCGAGCTTGGAGTAGGAGATCGATCACCTAAGGGACCAAAATTCTGTCCTCAAACATAAATTAAGGAAGAAGCCTACGCCATCAACAAAATCACCACCGTCCCCTCCAACAAAGAAGAATTGAGTATCTGGGTATGGGCACTCCACTTTGCAACTGCCAAGCTTTGGGGAGTGCCCCGGTATCGTATCACAACTCCTTCTTTACCGTTTTCCTTAGTTCGATCTTATTAGTAGTATTTTGATCTAGTAGAATAAAGTTTGTGGCATGATCTAGTTGTGAGTTTTGCTTTATTATCCTTCTATGTAATCGAGTCCGTGAGCTCTATAATAAAGATTAGTGTCGAGTCAAGGGCTTGATTGTTTTGCCATGATCCTAAGTGAATAAAAGAAAAGAGAAATAAATAAAAGGAAATAAAGAGATCGTATGGATCCCATGGAGAGTAATGAGCTCATGTAGAAAAAGTATGATGAATAAAAGTTGTTGAGAGTTGACAAGCATAGTTTTGGTCATCGTTGCAATTAATAGGAAGTAATAAAGAAAGAGAGGTCTTCACATATAGATATACTATCTTGGACATCTTTTATGATTGTCAGCACTCATTAAAATATGACATGCTAAGGAGTTGACATTGGACAAGGAAGACAATGTAATGGGTGATGTTTTCTTACATCTGAGATAAATTATATTTTCTTGGATCTTCCAACATGTTGAGCTTGCTTTCCCCCCTCATGCTAGCCAAATTCATTGCACCAAGTAGAGATACTACTTGTGCTTCCAAATACCCTTAAATCGGTTTTGCCATGAGAGTCCACCATATCTACCTATGGATTGAATAAGATCATTCAAGTAAGTTGTCATCAGTGCAAAGAAATAAAAATTGCTCTCTAAATATGTATGATTGATTGGTGTGGGAGAAATAAGCTTTATACGATCTTGTAATGTGGAAGTAATAAAAGCGACGGACTACATAATAAAGATTCATATCACAAGGGGCAATATAAAGTGACGTTCTTTCGCATTAAGATTTTGTGCATCCAACCATAAAAGTGCATGGCAACCTCTGCTTGCCTCTGCGAAGGGCCTATCTTTTATCATTATCTTCTACCTTATGCAAGAGTCAAGGTGATTTTGACCCTTCCTTTTTACACTTTATCCTTTGGCAAGCACAGTATGTTGGAAAGATCCTGGTATATATGGCTAATTGGATGTGAGTTCTCATGAACTATTACTGTTGACATTACCCTTGAGGTAAAACGTTGGGAGGCAAGACTATAAGCCCCTATCTTTCTCTGTGTCCGATTAAAACTCCATACCCATAAGTATTGCGCGAGTGTCAGCAATTGTGAAAGATTATATGATAGTTGAATATGTGGACTTGCTGAAAAGCTCTTATACATTGACTCTTTCCTATATTATGATAAATTGCAATTGCTTCAATGACCGAGATTGTAGTTTGTTAGTTTTCAATGAAGTTTACGATTCATACCTGATATTGTGACTGAATTATTACTCTAGCATTAGAGATCATATGACAAAAATTATATAAGTTGTTGTTATAAGAATGATCATGATGCCCTCATGTCCCTATTTAATTTTTATCGACACCTTCATCTCTAAACATGTGGACATATTTTTCGATTTCGGCTTTTCGCTTGAGGACAAGCAAGGTCTAAGCTTGGGGGAGTTGATACGTCCATTTTGCATCATGCCTTCATATAGATATTTATTGCATTATGGGCTGTTATTTCACATTATGTCACAATACTTATGGCTATTCTCTCTTATTTTACAAGGTTTACATAAGGAGGGAGAATGCCGGCAGCTGGAATTCTGGGATGGAAAAGGAGCAAATATTACAGACCTATTCTGCACAACTCCAAAAGTCCTGAAACTCCACGGAACACCTTATAATAAATAATGAAAAATCCTCGCCAAAGGTGAAGACCAGGGGGCCCACACCCTTCTCACGAGGGTGGGCCCCCCCCCTAGGGCGCGCCCCCTGCCTCGTGGCCCCCCTGGTGGCTCTCCGATGACCATCTTCTCCTATATGAAGTCTTTCGTCGAGAAAAAAAAAGAAGCAACCTTTCGGGACAAAAATCCGCCGCCACGAGGCGGAACCTTGGCGGATCCAATCTAGAGCTCCAGCAGAGCTGTTCTGCCGGGGAAACTTCCCTCCCGAAGGGGGAAATCATCGCCATCGTCATCACCAACGCTCCTCTCATCGGGAGAGGGCAATCTCCATCAACATCTTCATCAGCACCATCTCATCTCAAAACCCTAGTTCATCTCTTGTATCCGATTCTTGTCTTCAAGTCCGGCATTGGTTCTAGTAGGTTGCTAGTAGTGTTAATTACTCCTTGTAGTTGATGCTAGTTGGTTTAATTGGTGGTAGATCATATGTTTAGATCCTTTATGCGTATTAATACCCCTCTAATTATGAACATTTTTATGCTTTGTGAGTAGTTAGGTTTGTTCCCGAGGACAAGGGAGAAGTCTTGCTATTAGTAGTCATGTGAATTTGGTATTCGTTTGATATTTTGATGAGATGTATGTTGTCTAGCCTCTAGTGGTGTTATGTGAACGTCGACTACATAACACTTCACCACTATTTGGGCCTAGAGGAAGGCATTGGGAAGTAGTAAGTAGATGATGGGTTGCTAGAGTGACAGAAGCTTAAACCCTAGTTTATGTGGTGCTTCATAAGGGGCTGATTTGGATCCATATGTTTCATGCTATGGTTAGGTTTACCTTAATACTTTTGTTGTAGTTGCGGATGCTTGCAATAGAGGTTAATCATAAGTGGGATGCTTGTTCAAGTAAGAACAACACCCAAGCACCGGTCCATCCACATATCAAATTATCAAAGTACCGAACACGAATCATATGAACGTGATGAAAACTAGCTTGACGATATTCCCATGTGTCCTCGGGAGCGCTTTTCCTTATATAAGAGTTTGTCCAGGTTTGTCCTTTGCTACAAAAAGGATTGGGCCACCTTGCTGCACTTTATTTACTTTCGTTACTTGTTGCTCGTTACAAATTATCTCATTACAAAACTATCTGTTACCACTTATTTCAGTACTTGCAGACAATACCTTGCTGAAAACCATTTATCATTTCCTTCTGCTCCTCGTTGGGTTTGACACTCTTACTTATCGAAAGGACTACGAGAGATCCCCTATACTTGTGGGTCATCAAGGCTCTTTTCTGGCGCCGTTGCCAGGGAGTGAAGCGCCTTTGGTAGGTGTAATTTGGTAAGGAAAAATTTATATAGTGTGATGAAATTTACTGTCACTTGTTACTATGGAAAGTAATCCTCTGAGGGGCTTGTTCAGGGTATCTTCACCCCGACCAGTAGAGCAAAGAGTTGCTCCTCAACCTACTGAACCTATTGAAAATGAAATTCCTTATGAGTATCCTTCGAGTATAATAGAAAAACTGCTAGCTAATCCTTTTACAGGAGATGGAACAAAGCATCCTGATGAACACCTAATATATGTGGATGAAGTTTGTGGATTATTTAAGCTTGCAGGTATTTCCGATGATGTTGCTAAGAAGAAGGTCTTCCCTTTATCTTTGAAGGGAGACACATTGACATGGTATAGGCTATGTGATGATATGGGATCATGGAACTATAGAAGATTGAAATTGGAATTTCATCAAAAGTATTACCCTATGCATCTTGTTCATCGTGATCGCAATTATATATATAATTTTTGGCCTCGCGAAGGAGAAAGCATCGCTCAAGCTAGGGGGAGGCTTAAATCAATGTTATATTCATGCCCCAATCATGAGCTTCCAAGAGAAACAAATCTTCAAAAAAATTATGCTCGGATTTCTGATAACAATCGCACCATGCTTGATACTTCTTGTGTTGGCTCTTTTATGATGAAGACTATTGAATTCAAATGGGATTTATTGGATAGAATTAAACGCAACTCTGAAGATTGGGACCTCGACAATGGTAAGGAGTCAGGTATGACAGCTAAGTTGAAGAAAAGACTGTCACTTATAATGATCCTATTGTTCCTACTTCTTATGTTGAGAAACCACCTTTCCCTGTTAGGATAAAGGATCATGCTAAAGCTTCAACTGTAGTTCATAAAAGCAATATTAAAACATATACACCTCCTGAGCAAGTTAAAGTTGAACCTAATGTTGCAATTGTTAAAGAGCTCTTGTCTGATAATATTGATGGGCATGTTATTCAGTTCTGCGGTCAAACTGCTAGAATTTCTAAACCTTGTGCTAAAGATAAACATATACATGTGGTAGGCGTGCTGTTATTTCTGTTAAAATAGGAGATCATTGTTATCATGGCTTATGTGATATGGGTGCTAATGCTAGTGTTATACCTTATGACTTGTATAAAGAAATCAAGCATGAAATTGCACCTGCTGAGTTAGAAGATATTGATGTCACAATTAAACTTGCTAATAGAGATACTATTTCAGCAATGGGAATTGTTAGAGATGTTGAAGTCTTATGCGGGAAAACTAAATATCCTGCTGATTTTCTTGTTCTTAGTTCTCCACAAGATAGCTTTTGTCCCATTATATTTGGTAGACCCTTCTTGAATACAGTTAATGCTAGGATAGACAGCGAAAAGAATGTTGTTACTATTGGCTTGGATGATATGACTCATGAATTTAATTTCTCTAAATTTAGTAAACAACACCGTGAAGAAGAATTGCCTAGTAAGGATGAAATTATTGGTCTTGATTCTATTGTCGTACGTCCTAATGGTCCTTTAGAACAATATTTGCTAGACCATGAGAATGATATGTTTATGAATGAAAGAAGGGAAATATATGAAGTATTCTTTAAACAAGAACCTATGCTAAAACACAATTTGCCTGTTGAAATCCTAGGGGATCCTCCTCCACCTAAGGGTGATCCCGTGTTTGAGCTTAAACCATTGCCTGATAATCTTAAATATGCTTATCTTGACGAAAAGAAGATATATCCTGTTATTATTAGTGCTAAACTTTCAGAGCATGAAGAAGAAAGATTATTGAAAACTCTGAAGAAGCACCATGCTGCTATTTGATATACTCTTGATGATCTTAAAGGCATTAGTCCCACTCTATGTCAACATAAAATAAATTTGGAAACAGATGCCAAACCAGTTCGTGATCCTCAACGACGTCTGAATCCTAAAATGAAAGAAGTGGTAAGAAAATAAATACTAAAGCTTCTGGAGGCAGGTATAATTTATCCCGTTGGTGATAGTCAGTGGGTAAGTCCTGTTCATTGTGTCCCTAAGAAGGGAGCTCTTACTGTTGTTCCTAATGATAAAGATGAATTGATTCCACAAAGAATTATTACGGGTTATAGGATGGTAATTGATTTCCGCAAATTAAATAAGGCTACTAAGAAAGATCATTACCCCTTACCTTTTATCGATCAAATGCTAGAAAGATTATGCAAACATACACATTACTGCTTTCTAGATGGTTATTCTGGTTTCTCTCAAATACTGTGTCGGCTAAAGATGAATCAAAGACTACTTTTACATGCCCTTTTGGTACTTTTGTTTATAGACGTATGCCTTTTGGTTTATGTAATGCACATGCCACCTTTCAAAGATGCATGATGGCTATATTCTCTGACTTTTGTGAAAAGATTTGTGAGGTTTTCATGGACGACTTTTCCGTCTATGGATCTTCTTTTGATGATTGCTTGAGCAATCTTGATCGAGTTTTGCAGAGATGTGAAGAAACTAATCTTGTCTTGAATTGGAAAAAGTGCCACTTTATGGTTAATGAACGTATTGTTTTGGGGCATAAAGTTTCTGAAAGAGGTATTGAAGTTGATAAAGCCAAGGTTGATGCTATTGAAAAGATGCCATGTCCCAAGGACATCAAAGGTATAAGAAGGTTCCTTGGTCACACCGGATTTTATAGGAGGTTCATCAAGGACTTCTCAAAAATTTCTCGGCCTCTGACTAATTTATTACAAAAAGATATACCATTTGTCTTTGATGATGATTGTGTGGAAGCATTTGAAATACTTAAGAAAGCATTAGTCTCTGCACGTATTGTTTTGCCACCTGATTCAAATTTACCCTTTGAAATTATGTGTGATGCTAGTGATTATGCTGTAGGTGTTGTTCTAGGGCAAAGAGTTGATAAGAAATTAAATGTTATCCATTATGCTAGTAAGACTCTAGACAATGCTCAAAGAAATTATGCTACTACTGAAAAAGAACTTTTAGCAGTTGTATTTGCTTGTGATAAGTTCAGACCTTATATTGTTGATTCTAAAGTAACTATCCACACTAATCATGCTGCTATTAAATCTCTTATGGAAAAGAAAGACGCTAAACCTAGACTTATTAGATGGGTTCTCTTGCTACAAGAATATGATTTGCATATTGTTGATAGAAAAGTAGCTGAAAACCCCGTTGCAGACAACTTATCTAGGTTAGAGAATGTTCTTGATGACCCACTACCTATTGATGATAGTTTTCCTGATGAACAATTAAATGTCATAAGTACTTCTTGTAGTACCCCTTGGTATGCTGATTATGCTAATTACATAGTTGCTAAATTTATACCACCTAGCTTCACATACCAACAAAAGAAAACGTTCTTCTATGATTTGAGACATTACTTTTGGGATGACCCACATCTTTATAAAGAAGGAGTAGATGGTGTTATTAGACGTTGTGTACCTGAGCATGAATAGGAACAGATCCTACGCAAGTGCCACTCCGAAACTTATGGAGGACACCACGCGGGAGATAGAATTGCACATAAGGTATTGCAATCCGGTTTTTATTGGTCTACTCTCTTCAAGGATGCCCGTAAGTTTGTCCTATCTTGTGATGAATGTCAAAGAATTGGTAATTTTAGTAGACATCAAGAAATGCCTATGAATTATTCACTTGTTATTGAACCGTTAGATGTTTGGGGCTTTGATTATATGGGACCTTTTCCTACCTCTAATGGATATACACATATTTTAGTTGCTGTTGATTATGTTACTAAGTGGGTAGAAGCTATTCCAACTAGTAGTGCTAATCATAACACTTCTATTAAAATGCTTAAAGAAGTTATTTTTCCGAGGTTTGGAGTCCCTAGATATTTAATGACTGATGGTGGTTCACATTTTATTCATGGTGCTTTCCGTAAAATGCTTGCTAAATATGACGTCAATCATAGAATTGCATCTCCGTATCACCCATAGTCTAGTGGTCAAGTAGAATTGAGTAATAGAGAACTCAAGTTAATTTTGCAAAAGACTGTCAATAGGTCTAGAAAGAATTGGTCCAAGAAACTTGATGATGCATTATGGGACTATAGAACTGCATATAAAAATCCTATGGGTATGTCTCCGTATAAAATGGTATACGGAAAAGCATGTCACTTACCTCTCGAACTAGAACATAAGGCATATTGGGCTATTAAAGAGCTCAACTATGATTTCAAACTTTCCGGTGAAAAGAGGTTATTTGATATTAGCTCACTTGATGAATGGAGAGCCCAAGCTTATGAAAATACCAAGTTGTTTAAAGAAAAGGTTAAAAGATGGCATGACAAAAGGATACAAAAGCGTGAGTTTAATGTAGGTGATTATGTGTTGCTATACAACTCTTGTTTAAGATTTTTTGCAGGAAACTTTTCTCTAAATGGGAAGGCCCCTATGTTATCGAGGAGGTCTATCGTTCCGATGCCATAAAAATCAACAACTTCGAAGGCACAAATCCGAAGGTGGTAAACGGTCAAAGAATCAAACATTATATCTCAGGTAATCCCATAAATGTTGAAACCAATATTATTGAAACCGTAACCCCGGAGGAATACATAAGGGACACTTTCCAGAACGTCTCAGGCTCCAAAAAGGAATAGGTATGTGGTACGGTAAGAAAACCGACTCCAAAACAATTTTTAAGGCAATATTTCTCCGTTTTGGAATATTTAAAAAAATAGAGAATTAAGTAGCAGTCCAGGAAGGACACGAGGGCCTCACGAGGGTGGAGGGCGCGCCCTACCCCCTGGGCGCGCCCCCCTACCTCGTGAGCACCTCGTGTGCCTTCCGGACTCCGTTTTCTTGGACGATATGTATTTTGGTCGGTAAATATTCATTATATAATCTCCCGGGGGTTTTGACTCCCGTATCACGCAAAAATCCCTTGTCTTTGTTTTGAGTTGTCCTGCTGCAGACAGAGCAACATGTCGTCCCAGGATTCGGAAGGAGAAAGCTATGTGGCTGATTACCTTGCAGATCCTAAGGTCTATGGGGATGTGGAGCATTGTGGTTGGACTACGGAAGAAGAAGAAGAAGAAGACTATGAACCAAAGAGAAAGGAGGAGATGAGCTCAGATGAAGATGAAGTCCCACTACCTCAACCTGGGGACATGCATGTGGAGTTCAAAAAGTCAAGCCTCCCGGATAGGGTAAAGAAACCTAAGATCGAGTTTATCCCTTTTCGCCTCTTGCAGGAGAACAAGCAGGAACTATGCAAAAAGATACCGAGCTTGGAGTAGGAGATCGAGGACCTAAGGGACCAAAATTCTGTCCTCAAACATAAATTAAGGAAGAAGCCTACGCCATCAACAAAATCACCACCGTCTCCTCCAACAAAGAAGAATTGAGTATCTGGGTATGGGCACTCCACTTGGCAACTGCCAAGCTTGGGGGAGTGCCCGGGTATCGTATCACAACTGCTATCTTTACCATTTTCCTTAGTTCGATCTTATTAGTAGTATTTTGATCTAGTAGAATAAAGTTTGTGGCATGATCTAGTTGTGAGTTTTGCTTTATTATCCTTCTATGTAATCGAGTCTGTGAGCTATATAATAAAGATTAGTGTTGAGTCAAGGGCTTGATTGTTTTGCCATGATCCTAAGTGAATAAAATAAAAGAGAAAGAAATAAAAAGAAACAAAGAGATCGTATGGATCCCATGGAGAGTAATGAGCTCACGTAGAAAAAGTATGATGAATAAAAGTTGTTGAGAGTTGACAAGCATAGTTTTGGTCATCGTTGCAATTAATAGGAAGTAATAAAGAAAGAGAGGTCTTCACATATAGATATACTATCTTGGACATCTTTTATGATTGTCAGCACTCATTAAAATATGACATGCTAAAGAGTTGACATTGGACAAGGAAGACAATGTAATTGGTGATGTTTTCTTACATCTGAGATAAATTATATTGTCTTCGATCTTCCAACATGTTGAGCTTGCTTTTCCCCCTCATGCTAGCCAAATTCATTGCACCAAGTAGAGATACTACTTGTGCTTCCAAATACCCTTAAATCAGTTTTGCCATGAGAGTCCACCATATCAACCTATGGATTGAATAAGATCCTTCAAGTAAGTTGTCATCGGTGCAAAGCAATAAAAATTGCTCTCTAAATATGTATGAGTGATTGGGGTGGGAGAAATAAGCTTTATACGATCTTGTGATGTGGAAGTAATAAAAGCGACGGACTGCATAATAAAGGTTCATATCACAAGGGGCAATATAAGGTGACGTTCTTTCGCATTAAGATTTTGTGCATCCAACCATAAAAGCGCATGGCAACCTCTGGTTTCCTCTGCGAAGGGCCTATCTTTTATCATTATCTTCTACCTTATGCAAGAGTCATGGTGATTTTCACCCTTCCTTTTTACACTTTATCCTTTGGCAAGCACAATATGTTGGAAAGATCCTGGTATATATGGCTAATTGGATGTGAGTTCTCATGAACTATTACTGTTGACATTACCCTTGAGGTAAAACGTTGGGAGGCAAGACTATAAGCCCCTATCTTTCTTTGTGTCCGATTAAAACTCCATACCCATAAGTATTGCACGAGTGTCAGCAATTGTGAAAGATTATATGATAGTTGAGTTTGTGGACTTGCTGAAAAGCTCTTATACATTGACTCTTTCCTATATTATGATATTTTGGTATTTTGATGACATGTATGTTGTCTAGCCTCTAGTGGTGTTATGTGAACGTCGACTACATAATACTTCACCATTATTTGGGCCTACAGGAAGGCATTGGGAAGTAATAAGTAGATGATGGGTTGCTAGAGTGACAGAAGCTTAAACCCTAGTTTATGTGTTGCTTCGTAAGGGGCTGATTTGGATCCATATGTTTCATGCTATGGTTAGGTTTACCTTAATACTTTTGTTGTAGTTGCGGATGCTTGCAATAGAAGTTAATCATAAGTGGGATGCTTGTTCAAGTAAGAATAGCACCCAAGCACCGGTCCACTCATATATCAAATTATCAAAGTACCGAACGCGAATCATATGAACGTGATGAAAACTAGCTTGACGATATTCCCATGTGTCCTCGGGAACGCTTTTCCTTATATAAGAGTTTGTCCAGGCTTGTCCTTTGCTACAAAAAGGATTGGGCCACCTTGCTGCACTTTATTTACTTTTGTTACTTGTTGCTCGTTACAAATTATCTCATTACAAAACTATCTGTTACCACTTATTTCAGTACTTGCAGAGAATACCTTGCTGAAAACCGTTTATCATTTCCTTCTGCTCCTCGTTGGGTTCGACACTCTTACTTATCGAAAGGACTTGTGGGTCATCAATGACGAGTCCGGCGAGCATGAGTTCCAGAAGGCTATGGAGGCCATGTGCGTCGACGGTGGCACCTCGCTGCACACCTCTCACCGCCAGCTCAAGCAATGGGCGCGTGAGATCACAGCAGCGAAACCATCGCTCGATGCTCAGAAGCCACTGAAGTGATCCAACACGCCTATCATTTTTGACACCAAGTACCACCCTGGTCGCACAACTGCGGTCGGGTGTTTGCCGTTGTTGGTCTCGCCAACAATACGCAACCTCAAGATGACCAAGATGCTAGTTGACGGCGGGGCCGTTTTGAATTTGATCTCGCCCGTTGTGACCAAAAGGCTGCAGATTCCTAAAGGAGACCTCGAAGAGACGGGCACGTTTCAAGGGGTCAACCCGGGGAGGAGTCAGCCGAAGGGTAAGGTCACACTGCCCGTGACGTTTGGAGGTGAGTTAAACTACAGGACGGAGAGGATTGTTTTCGTTGTAGCCGAGATCCCCTTGCCCTACAACGACTGCCGCCAAGGCACGCGCTCTTGCCGCTGGAGCCGCGGCAGGAAAGAAGACCGGCAAGATCTCTCGCACCCACTCCAGCAAGCGCACCTCTTCGGAGTGTTGCGCTCCCGTCGAGGGTGTGCCAGAGAGCTCCGCCAGCAAGAGCAAGAAATCTAGATCTGCGCCACCAGAGACCAAGAGGGCGTCCGTCGAATCGCATGGCACGGGAGGGGCTTTCACCATAAGCTCCACCCTAGACAACAAATAGGAAAGCGCGCTTGTCACCTTCCTTTGGGAGAATGTCGACGTGTTTGCATGAAAAGCATCCGACATCCCCGGCGTTCCCAGGGAGGTGATTGAGCACCATCTTGCTATCTGTCCTCATGCGCGACCCATCAAACAGAAGGTCAGGAAGCAAGCTTTGGAACGAAATGAGTTCATTACAGAGGATATCAGGAAGTTGGAAGCGGCAGGCTTGGTGAGAGGAGTACTCCATCCGACGTGGTTAGCCAATCTGGAGGTGGTGCGTAAGGCACATGGGAAGTGGATGCTATGTATTGACTACACAAATATCAATAAGGGTTGTCCCAAGGACCCTTTCCCGTTGTCGCGCATTGCTAGATTGTTGACTCCACGGCCGGGTGTGATCTGTTATCATTCCTTGACGCCTACTCGGGGTACAACCAGATCTTCATGACAAGAGAAGACGAAGAGAATACAGCGTTCATCACCCCATGAGGCACGTATTTCTTTTTACGGATGCCTTCGGGTTTAGGAGTGCTGGCTCAACGTTTGCAAGGCCAGTTGTTGGTGTCAAAACCGGCGGATCTCGGGTAGGGGGTCCCGAACTGTGCGTCTAGGATCGATGGTAACAGGAGACGGGGGACACGATGTTTACCCAGGTTCGGGCCCTCTCTATGGAGGTAATACCCTACGTCCTGCTTGATTGATCTTGATGAATATGAGTGTGACAAGAGTTGATCTACGACGAGATCATGATGGCTAAACCCTAGAAGCCTAGCCTGTATGACTATGGTAATGAATATCTTCTTTCCGGACTAACCCCTCCAGTTTATATAGACACCGGGGGGGTCTAGGGTTTACATAGAGTCGGTTACATAAGAAGGAATCTTCATAGTCGGTCGCCAAGCTTGCCTTCCACACCAAGGAGAGTCCAATCCAGACACAGGTACAGTCTTCGGTCTTCATGTCTTCACGGCCCATCAGTCCGGCCCATGGATAACAGGTCGGACGCCCGAGGACCCCTTAGTCCAGGACTCCCTCAGTAGCCCCTGAACCTGGCTTCAATGACGAGGAGTCCGGCGCGCAAATTGTCTTCGGCATTGCAAGGCGGGTTCCCCCTTCCGAACTCCTAGTTCATCTCCAAATGTAATGATTGTATTCGTACTTGTATGCACAACCGCAGAGGACATAGTATTTCATGAGTTTAGCCTACCGACCACTTTTTAATAATATGACACCACGCCTGCCCGGTCACTACTTGCGAACCGTTTTAGCCGGCCCGTCGCCCCACGCCCCAAGACGTGGTCTTATTGACGCGTCTTATCCAAGCGGAGATCGTGCCTCCCTTTTTTAAGGGATTCCTGTCAACCCGAACAGCGTGGGTAACCCAACCGTCGTTGGGGTACAACTCCTTGGAAACAAGCAAGTTTTTGAGGCCCAAGAGGAGACGTTTGATATTTGCAGCCTTTATATAGGGGTACAGACCCGTCTTTTTCTTCCTCGCTTGCCTCTTACTCAACCCCTGCTACCCCAAGTTCCAACACCCGGGTTTCGGTCGCCTCCAGCCCCAATCATGTCCGGATCCAGCCGTCAAGGCCGGTGGGTAGCTTCTTCTGTTGAGGAGGAAGACACTACAAAACTTCGGGAGGCGAGGTACCTGACCGCTGAAATCCATCATCGGCTTCCTGTCGAGGGGTAGGTTATTCCCACATTCAGATCCGGCGAGAGGGTCATGTTCGTGTCCCACTTCCTCCATGGGTTGGGGTTTGCACTTAACCCCTTCGTCCGAGGGCTCATGTTCTATTACGTGCTAGACTTTCATGATCTGGCCCCGAACTCTATTCTTCTTATCTCGGCATTTATTGTCACGTGCGATGCCTTCCTCCAAACCCCTCCTCACTTCAGCTTGTGGCTCAAGACCTTCAATGTGAAGCCGCAAACGGTAGAGGGGGAGCAGGCCGAGTGCGGCGGCGCTATAGTGTGCAAGCTTTCTAGCACCGTTTGGCTGAAAGGATCCTTCGCCAAATCTTCCGATCTGTGGCAGCAAGGGTGGTTCTATATCACCGAGCCCCGCAACTCCAAGTGGGCAACTGCGCCCGCATTCCGATCCAGCCCCCTAATTTAGCTTGCCTCGTGGATTAACAAGGGGCTGGATTGGGGATCAACGAATTATGTGCGAACTCTGCAAAGTCGCATCCGAAGCCTCATTGAGAGGGACATCGACATAGCCAACGCCGTTCAAGTAATGCTAGTTTGTCTGACCCTGCCATGCTAGCGACGGCCTCTCCACCTATTGGAGTTCAATCTAGAAGGGTCGCGGACTCTTCAACACTTCTTTGGCACAACGCACGAAGGAATGTGGAGATTATTCTTCGGGAAACGAAGGCAATGGCTGGACACCGCCGAAGATGTCGGCCTAGACTGTAACCATATGGATACCCCGGTAAGTACCTGTTTACCGAATACCTTATAGTCAGATACCCAGTGGCAAGATACCAACAGTATCATCCTTTTTCAGGGCTGGATAAAGAAGGTGGAACTGATTAGGTGTCCGGCTCCCCTTCCCGAAGACTCATCTACTCCTGTGTTAACAAGGATGCTGGCCTGAGCGCCATACCATGCACCAGCAGGGGAGGGCGATAAGACCCAATATAACCTTGGTTCCGGAGGTAAGTCAGACACTGAGTCAGGAGAAGTCGACCTTTCCTTGCCCGGAGACGAAGGCGGAAAAGGACCCAGTATCCCTTCTCCAAACAGGAGGAAAAGGGCCGCCTCCAAAGATTGGGAGGGGCGGTCTTCCAAGAAGGGCAGGATGCCACCGTCGATCGGCTTGGGTTCCAAAAGCGACGCCATTGAGCAGCTCCAACAGGGGGACAAACCCTCGGCCAAACCGTAAGAGAATCCGGCGTACTTTGATAGCGTTCCGCTCCATTATTGTTACCAAAGATACACGTAACACATTTATGCATTTTTACAGGTCGGCACAGAATTTTTCTAGGCGATCCTCTTCTTCAGGGAGTCTCCTCGCAGAGATGATGGAGATAGAGACGCCTCCTCTGACCTCCTCGCCCAATAAGGCGGATGACTATGAAGTGTCATCGTGGAGGGTCCCTTTAGACCAGGGGGCAGAAGAGGCAGTACCCAAAGGTGGATCTCCGACCATCCGGGATTCCGGGGCTGATGATAACAAAGGCCCCAGACTGTCTGGTTCACAACCGATAGTGATTTTGGAGACGGGTGAGCAGATTCCTTCAAAGGATGATTGTGCTTTTGGACAAGCTTCCGGAGACCCAGGGACTCCGGATATGTTGGGGGACATGTTGTCGGATTTCGGGTTCCGGCAGACCCTTGAGGTTCGAACACTGGGGTGCGCGCGGAGATTTCGCCTTCTACCTACCTGCGCCCCATCGCCGCACTAAGATCCAAGCTATGGAAAGAACAGCACAAGAGACACGGAGTTTATACTGGTTCGGGCCATCGTTGTGGTGTAATACCCTACTCCAGTGTGTGGTGTGGTGGATTGCCTCTTGGGCTGATGATGATGAGCAATAAAAGGAAGAACAACCTCGCGAGGGTCTGTTCTTGGCTGGGGCGATGAACTGCTGGGAGGAGTTTAATCACCCTTCTCTCTCTCTCTCTCTCTCTCTCTCTCTCTCTCTCTCTTCTTGATTCTCTCTCCGATTTCGATCCGATCCCCTCTACCATGTGGGTGGCTAGCCCTATTTATAGGCAAAGGCCCTGGGCCTCTTCCCAAATATTGAGCGGGAAGGGCGCTAACAATTGGCCATTTTGAAGGGGAACATCTGGTACACTTATCCTGACTAAAGTTGGTCCTCGCCTGCCAAAGGCTTTGGCGGTGACGCTGGCTTGGGCTCCACAATGGCTTCCTTCTTGCCGTTCGGCCGGTCTTGGTCTCGTTGCACCGAAATGGGTGCCTTTGCTTGATGCTCTCGCCTGCGCTTGCTCCCTTTGCACCAAAGAGGAAAGGAGGACACTGCGCGGGCTGGCGCCCACCTGGCACCCTTGGTCGTCATGGCTTGCATCACGGGCACCTCGTGAGGTACCCCGCCTTGATCTCTCCGCCTCCTCGCGAGCCAGCCTGATGAGGTCGTGCCTGAGGAAGCTCCGTGTCGTCCGCCCCGCAAGGCTTGACCCCTCGTGAGGGTCTTGGGTCTGTGTTGATGAAGATGGGCCATGCTGGGCCCCTCCTTGAGCCACGCCGCAGGCCGCAGGCAGGGAAGTCTGGGGACCCGCATTCCCAGAACACCGACAGTAGCCCCTGGGCCCAAGGCGCGCCCGGACTTGGCCGTGCAGGGAGGCGAAAGGGCAAAAGCAAAGCGCTGCGGGCCCTAACAGCCTGCGGCCTTGGGCGCCGTGTGGCGGTTGATTGGACATGGGCGTCTCCACTTCCCCATGGCGCCTCGGCAACTGTGCGGATTGGACAAGTCCCTGCATGCAAAGCGGGTCATGATTACCTGTGATCATGGGAGCCGACGGTTGGCCCTCGCCGGCTATAAGTACGGATCGGCGCGCGCCTTTCCAGTTCATCCCCCTCGCTTCTCCTTCTTCTTCATGGCCCCGTCGAGGAGGTTCTCGGTCGCAGAGAAGGGGAAGGCTCGCCAGGTTGAGCCTGCCTCTCCCCCGCCCAAGCGCGGCCGAGGGCGCCCTCGCAAACATCCTGTGGCCACCACGACAACTCCCCGCGGCCGTGAAGACGATTTCCAGCACGGTGACGGGCGGACTGCTGCGGCCGGGGGGCGCGCTTCGGTCGCGCGTTCCCCTAGGCCGCGCTTTCGCGCTGTAGAGGTGCTGCCGGAGTTCGTTGTGTGGTCGGCGGAGCCGACTAGCACCCGGCTTCAACTTCCTCGCTTCCTCCTCGGCGAGCTCCCGGCCGGCGCCCCGGGCGGCCTCTAGCTTCAGGCAGACGGCTGCTGCAGCCAGGCCTCATGGGCTTCACTGGAGGTTTCCACAGCCGGGAGCCTGGCCTTGACCCGCGGTTGGCAGACGTTTGCCCACGCGCGTGGCCTGAGCCGTCGGTGCACCCTGCACTTCAAGTTTGACGGCGATGCCACCCTCTACGTGAGGGTGTTTGGGGAAGATGGTTGCCGCACAGGGTGCTGCCCTGAGGACGACGACGCGGTTGGGAATCCAGCCCCGGCGATGATGGAGAGGACAGCGCTCGCGTGATTGGCGGCACTCAGGGTTCCCCAAGCTTCACCGGTTCTTCTTCAGGCGGTGACTCTTCTAGCGGTGGCCGCGGTCAGCCTCCACGCCATCGTACCTGCTTGGGAGGTGGTAGTGTGTCTGCCCGTCGTCGCGCCTTGGTGAAGCGCGAGAGGGACTCTGCCTGAGCCCCAGAGGCAGCTCGAGTCTTCCCTGCAGGCCGGTGTGAGGCGAGCTGCGCCTGATTTGTTCTTTCTTTTCCTTTTTTCCTGCATAAAAAGACAGTAGCGTGGAGCCCCACGGGGGCGTGTTTGGGTTATTGCTGTTAATCATCGCTTTGCTTCCGTTATCGTGCCTTCCGGCTACGTGCCCGCGTGTGGATAGTTCCCGGCCCCAGCCGTGGGGGGCGACCGACCTAGGCCCTGTGTTTGTGTCGCGGTGCCCGTGGGGCACGGACTGGAGGGGTGCTCCTGTAATGGACCCAGGTCGTGAAACCTTTGAACGACTAGGACAGGAACACTCGCGAGGGCGCTCGGCTGCCCCCCTCGCGAGGCCTTGCATAAGAGAAATCGAGGCAGGAGAGTGAAAAGTCGAAGAACCACAAGCCAAAGACGTCAACAACTTCAATAAAACTTCGAATGAGAATGAACAAACCAACTGTGGAAAGCAAATGAAAAAGCCGCGTTCGGCACCTAATCTAGTCTTCTCACCAGCGCGGAGCTAAGTGCTACCACTGGGCATGGGAGGGAGCCCCAGGGCCTGAGGCCGGCGCTCCTGAGACTCCGGGGCGTGTACAGCCCCAACTCATTATTACGTGAGAGTGTCACGGGTGGCGAGCTTCACAGGCGTTGGCCTTCTTCACAGGCTCCGGGCCTTTCTTGGGGGAAGCAGGCTTCACGGGCATTTGCCCTCTTCACAGGCTCTGGGCCTTTTCCAAAACGCGACAGCTTCACAGGCATTTGCCTTCTTCACAGGCTCTGGGCCTTTTCCAAAACGCAACAGCTTCACAGGCATTCGCCTTCTTCACAGGCTCTGGGCCTTTTCCAAAACGCAACAGCTTCACAGGCATTCGCCTTCTTCACAGGCTCTAGGCCTTTTCCAAAACGCGACAGCTTCACAAGCATTCGCCTTCTTCACAGGCCCTGGGCCTTTTCCAAAACGCGACAGCTTCACAGGCATTCGCCTTCTTCACAGGCTCTGGGCCTTTTCCAAAACATGACAGCTTCACAGGCATTCGCCTTCTTCACAGGCTCTGGGCCTTTTCCAAAACGCGACAGCTTCACAGGCATTCGCCTTCTTCACAGGCTCTGGTCCTTTTTAGGGGTAGAACCTCCGGAGGTGCTGGATGTTCCATGCGTTCTGGACCGGCACCCCCTCCTGAGTCTCCAAGCGCGCGGAGCCGGGCCTGGAAACATGAACAACCTTGAACGGGCCCTCCCACATGGGAGAGAGCTTGTGCAGTCCCTCCCTGGAGAGAACCCGCCTGAGCACGAGGTCTCCTACCTCGAGAGTTCTGGGGCGGATGTTGCGGCAGTGATATCGTCGCAGCGCTTGTTGGTACCTCGCCGCTCGCAGCGCAGCTTCTCGGCGATGTTCCTCCCCCAGCACGAGGTCCATCCCCCGCATGGCGTCCTGCTGCGCCTCGTCGAACGCCAGGACCCGCACGGAGCGACATCTGACCTCGTGAGGGAGGACCGCTTCAGCTCCGTAGACCAGGAAGAACGGGGTCTCTCCAGTCGGCTTGGTCGCGGTTGTGCGGATGGACCACAACATGGACTGAAGTTCGTCGTACCAACCTCTGCCACAGGCCTCCAGCTTCTTCTTGAACGTCCTGGTCTTGAGGCCCCTCAGGACCTCTGCGTTGGCTCGCTCAGCCTGGCCGTTGCTTCGGGGGTGCGCCACCGAAGCGTAGCATATTTGCGTTCCAAGGTTAGCATAGTATGTTTTGAAGAGGTTACTGGTGAACTGTGAACCATTGTCTGTGATGATGCGGTTCGGCACCCCGAACGGGCTCACGATGCCCCTGATGAACTTGACCGCGGAACCCGCGAGGATGGTGCGGACGGCCTCTACTTCAGCCCACTTGGTGAACTTGTCCACGGCGACGTAGAGGTAACGGTAGCCCCCTGGCGCCCGAGGAAACAGGCCCAGGATGTCCAGCCCCCAGACTGCGAATGGCCACGAAAGGGGTATAGTCCGCAGGCCTTCTGCCGGCTGATGGATCTGCTTGCCGTGGAACTGGCAGGCCTCACAAGCTTTCACCAGTTCGATGGCGTCATTGAGTGCGGTGGGCCAATAAAACCTACTGCGGAACGCCTTGCCGACGAGGGTCCGTGATGATGAATGATGTCCATAGTCTCCGCCGTGTATATCTTCCAACAGTTCCTTTCCTTGCTCCCTGGAGATGCAGCGCAGGGATACATCGTTTGGTCGCTTCCGGTAGAGCTCTCTATCCTTGATGCAGTATGTCGTGGCCTGCCGTGCCACACGCTCCGCTTCCTCCTCCTTCTCCGGCAGGGTCCCTTGTGTTAAGTAACTCCGGAGCTCCGTGATCCAGCACCCCTCCTGAGGTTCCATCATCAGGAGCAGGCGTGCTCCTGAGGCCGGGCCACAGACCGGGGCTCCTGAGGCAGGTGGCTGGGGGAGCTCCTCCCGAGGTTGAGCCGTGTTTGACAATGACGGCAGGGCTGAGGGCTTGAAGAGCCGCTCCTCGAAGATGCCAGGCTCCTGAGGTAACCGCCTGGACGCCCGTTTGGTGATGTCGTCGGCCTCCTGATTGGTGCCACGGGGCACATGCTGCAACTCCAACCCCCAGAACTGCTTCTCCATCCTGCGGACCTCCGCAAGGTAGGCTTCCATGTGCTCATCTTTCGGCTCGTACACCTTGTTGGAGAAATTGACAAGGAGCTGCGAATCGCACTTGATGGTGAGGCGCTTCACCCCCAAGGCAGCTGCGGCCTTCAAGCCCGCTATTAAACCTTCATACTCCGCTATGTTGTTGGAGACCTTTTCACCTTGCTGGAAACAGAGCTGCACAGCGTAGTAGAGCTTGTCCTGAGTGGGCGATATAAGCACCGCCCCAGCCCCAGCGCCATGCCTGGAGAACGCCCCATCGAAGTACATGACCCAGCCTTCTGGCGCCTCGCTTCCCGGGGAGAGGGACCGATCCTCGTCGGCCTTGAGGCCTGGTGCCTCCGTCCATTCTGCCTCAAAATCCGCTAATGCTGCTCTCTTGATGACTCTGGTCGTGCTGAATTCAAGCTGAAACACTTGCAGTTCTATGTTCCACTCAGCGACCCTTCCAGCTGAGTTAGGGCTCCTGAGCACTCTCTCCAGGGGGTATGACGAGACGACCTTGATGGGGTGACCTTGAAAATAGTGCCGCAGCTTGCGCGAGGCCACCAGTAGCGCGAGGAGGAGCTTCTGAGGCATGGGGTATCGTGCCCTCGCGTCCCGCAACACCGTGCTGACGAAGTACACTGGGTGCTCAACGAGGTTGGGTGCGTCAGTGCTGGTGGCGCCCTCCGGAGACCATGGCGCCTCTGGAGGTGATGAGGCCTCCTGAGGCTGGCCATCTGGGAGAGGGACCTCTTCCGCCTCCGGTGCACTCCTCTGCGGCGGCTGATCCTCCTCAGCCGCGGTGGCGGTTTCTGTGGGCCTTCCTTGTTCCTGTTTTGCCTTGTCCCGGGCTGCTGCTGTGGTTTTGATTCGACGCTCCTCCCTAACCGCCACCAGGGCTATGCTGGCGGAGTAGGGAGTGGAGGCAAGGTAAAGCACCAGGGGCTCTTGAGGGCGCGGAGCCACCATGACCGGAGGGCTGGTCAGGTATCTCTTGAGATCCTGGAACGCCTTGTCGGCTTCTTCAGTCCATTCAAAGGGCCCCTTTTTCTTCATTAGCTGGAAGAAGGGCAGCGCTCGCTCCTCCAACTTGGAGATGAAGCGCCCTAGCACGGTCACGCGTCCAGTGAGCTTCTGCATTTCTCTGAGGGTCTTTGGCGGGCTCATGTCCTCGACCGCCTTGACCTTTTCCAGGTCATTATGAGGAATCCTCTTCACATCATCGCCATCTTTCCATCTTGATGATTTGCATTTCGGGCATTCACTTAAGTTGGCATAATCCTTCTGGAACAGAACATAATTATTCTTACAAACATGGATCATATCATATACAATTCCAACTGCACGAAGGAAATTTCTTCATTTTACTGTAGGTGTGTGGCAGCTCAGACGCATCTGGGAAAGATTCGCGGAAAGCAGCCAACATTGCATCGAATGATTTGTTGGTCATCCGCTCAGATGTCTTTACCTGAAGAAAGGTGACCATAGCTGAGAATACTGACACCTTATTTCCTGGGGTGACAGCAACGTTGCATTGTTCCAACATGCGGGCCCATCGTTTTTCTTCTGCAGGTGAAAGTTCACGGAATGCACGAGAATTTCGTAGCATTGTTTCAATGTTGGTCAAACTCACTGGCTCCGCCACCACCACCTCCTCCTCCTCCTCTTCCACCTGAGCATCAGGCAGATCAAGATGGTGATCTGCTGCTTCCACGTAGTTAATAACATTGACGTTCACAGCTTCACCATGATGAACCCACCTAGTATATGTGACCAACATCCCATACAAGTGTTGATGATTTTGCACAGTTGACTGGGGTCTTGTAACTGAATTCATACAACTGCTACACGGGCAGAGCACATCTGATTTTAGACCACCGTACTCAGCTCTGATAAAGTTCATGAAGTTTTCAACCCCCTCGACATATGCAGCGGAGAATCTTCAAGCAGATGTTATCCAAGTCATGTCCATCTGTTAGACATACAAATTAGTTCTTCTACTAGATATTACAGGAAAAACATATATGCTTTTTTATGAAGTCTAGAAAAAAATACATAGGTCGATGTCTAAAGCTATGGCAAGATATTTGGACGAGCAGATCTAAGTAACGAAATATATGTAAAGCTAATTCAGCAAACAGATTTCAGTGCCAAATTATGGCAGGCTGTTTCAGCAGTCAATGAGGCCGAGCACACAGCCATCGAACTATCGAAGGCCATCGCAGCAACAAAGATCGAGTATAAAACGGTGTAGAGCTATTTCAGCTAATAGATTGGCTACTAGACCATGGCAATCAACGTCACAATAAATATATGGCAGGATATTTTAGCAACTAATCGTCCTTGGCATGCCATCTCAGCTAAGCAGATTGAGTGCAGAACAGGGCAAGGAAGCTTCTTAAGCAGAGCATATTGACAGTAAACTACTTCGGCAAACAGTGAGATTAATAGCGTCTATCAGCTAACATTCAGCTCTACACCGACATGAACGGGGCCTCAGTATAGAATGCGCGTACCGTGGGAGAAGATGACCACCGTGCGTCTCCACATGAACGTCGCCAGCGGTGGCGGTGCTGACCGCCATGCACCTCCACAAGAACGAAGCCAGAGGTGGCGCCGTGTCGAGAGGACGGCAGTCTACGAGAGCGTACTGTGGGAGCGAGAGGATCACCGAACCACGGCGCCGACGTATCGGCGCGGCGGGGAGGGCGGCTTTGGAGGAGCGAATGGAGTGGAGGGGACAGGGGGGAGGGTGTTTGGGGAATATTATTGGCTAGTTG
>NC_057800.1:577765496-577836418 GCF_018294505.1 Triticum aestivum
CATGGTCGGTTTCTCCAAGTGTAGTCCCATGTGTCAGTGAAGAGGCAAGCCGAAGCGCGTTCCGTTTGCGTGAGCCGTGTGCAGGACCGAACGTGTGTGGGTGCAATGCGACCGCGACAGGAGTGTTGTGAGTGTACCACATTTTTTCCTTTTAAACTAGGTACTTCGCCCCCTAAAAAAATTGTTGCTTCGCGCGATCCATCGATACTACTACTAGTAATCCGGTAATCCCGACTAAAATGGCGCGGCCGGGTCTTTTCCTGCATGATATGCTGGGAGGTTGGCTTAGTTGGATTTTTTAGGACGAGTAATGCTACACCTATGTAATCCCAGTTACATAATTAACATAATGTGAAACGTGTGAGCTGTTGATTGTAGATTGGGGGAGGGAGGGGCCCACCACCATGAAAATCAGGGGAGGAGAGAGAGAGGCAATTTACGTTAACCCTTTCGTAGTTTCCCGTAGATGTAGAAAGATGTGTCTGATCCTGCAATATAGGTCGTCCGATCTATATCTAATGGATAGGAAGGAAACTATGACAATTTACCCGCACTCCTCTCCACATTTGTAGATAAGGCTTTCCCTCGTTCATCCTTTTCTCCCACAACATCTTGATCTTCCGTGCAATGCACGGGCATCTTGCTAGTACTCCTACAATATGTATATTATTGTGAAAGTTCATATACACCGGCCAAGATTAATGCAAATAGGGCAGATTTCATTACATTTCGAACTTTTATAGGACAAAAAAAATAAAAGAAACCCGACCCTAAACCTATTCTACGGCGGCGACCGACATCCTCCATCTGTGATCTCCATGTACGGGGGCACGGTTCAAGACCCGTGAAGTGAAGGTGCGGTCTCCCGCGAGGAAAAGTAGAACACGGGACATGGACCGGCCAGTTGGCACCCCGTGCCCTGCCGCCTACCATGCCCTACTCATCCTCGGAGGAGTCCCCGACCTCGGCGGTGCCGGACGTTGGACGGCGGCAAGTAGGACGCGTGGTTGACGGTGCTCTAGCCGTCGGCCGCCAGCGTGGCCACCGCTTGTGCGGCGACTTGAGCGAGGGCGGTGACCTCGAGCTCCATCCCCGAAGACAAGCTCTCCCGCAGACCAAACATACCGTTGGTCGTGCCACAGCACTAATGCCACCCTCGGCAAACTGAAACCGCCCGTGTCTAGCAATGATATGAGTGTGTCGCTCACCGCGGTCGCCGTGTCCAGAGGCGGTGCTGGAGCTGTGCCCCATTGTTGGCCCCAATGACCCACATGAATGGTTGTCGGCGGTGAGGATATCATGGGACAACTCCTGCATTGGACTAGTCTGCGCTACGTCGTCCCAACGGGTGTGCCCCACATGTCTGTTTCCCTGTTTTCCCGGCCATATTCGAGCGTCAGTGCTCTGTGTTGCGCATTAGGCCTTTCACTATGTAGGCCAAGCGAGACAACTTATTGTTTATTTGAGCCGTTCAAGTATAATCATGTGGCGTTTGCTTATTTCTCATTCCTCTCCAACCCTCTTCTCCATCGATCATGTCGCCCTCCAGTCGAGTCCATCGTCCCACATGCCTCATTTGAACATTCCGCCAAGTATCATTCGCATGTACCCACCCTAGTCCTCTTTTAATAGATCTCCAGACCCCGAGATGCAATCGAGAGGGCACGAGTGGGGGCACGTGATACCTAAGGCGGATTCAAAATATTGAACCGGTGATCATAGCATCCGCAAATCATATATAAAGGTTATTCAATGTTCGTTTCATTTTTGAATGTACAATATACTCCCTCCTATCCTTTCTAGTTTACATATAAGTTTTATGTATAGTCAAAGTATATCTACTTTGATAAAAAAGGTATCAACATTCAACAACGCCCAATCAATATTGTAGATTCGTATGTACTCCTAGATTTGTACTCGAGATGGTTTCCAATTTGACTATTGACAAGATTAATAGTACATGAGATGTATAATGTGAAAATTATATCATTGGAAACTCCTTTCACATACGAATTTGACCGTATGCTTTGTGTAAGTTGCATGTCATATATTATTACTCTAACATTTGGTCAAAGTTAGCCTCAAAAAATGCATTAGACCCTGTATGCTTTGTGTAAGTTGCATGTCATATATTATTACTCTAAGATTTGTGTAAGTTGCATGTCATATATTATTACTCTAACATTTGGTCAAAGTAGTATAGTGGAAGTGGATCCTCTGATGTAGGTATCCCTGCCTTACCCTCGCTTTCGGTCACTTACTGGCGGACCCCATGCTTGCAAGGCCCCGCATGTCAGTTACTCAATGGGTTCAGCCACGTTAGGGGATCCTCATCCGTAGTATACTCCCTCTATTTTTATTTACTCCGCATAAAATGGAGGGAGTGGTGGTATAATAAATGACGCGGGTGGGGGAGGGGGAGGGACGTCGGTTTGCTCTCAACTGCGGTGCCACAAGCGAGTGAAAACGCAAGACGAGGCGCGTTCCATTCGGTGAGAGATGAGGAGGGTCCAGCATGCCGGGCTGCAACGTGAACGCGACAAGAGCGATGTATAGTCAAAACCGATTGACCGGTCGTCACCGGAACCACTATTCACACCAGAACCTTCGCTGCTCGGCCTACGCCAGTCAGTGCCCTAAAACCACAACAAATCTCCAGCCCATTCCCCCACCTTTCGATCCCCTAGCCCGCATCAAGCGTCCCCTAGTTCATCGGAAAGCCATGGTGCGCCGCAAGATCACTTACTACAAGATGCTGACGCCGGAGCGCCGCACAGAAATCGCGGCGGCGGTCGGCGCCACAGACCTCCGTTCCCAAGCTCGTTTTGCGGCGGGCCAGTCCCCGAGTTCTCTGGAGCCAAGCTACGAGGAGGAGGAAGCTGATCCAATGTTCATGGTGGAGGTCACGGCGCAGAAGGCCCCTGATGGGTATGAGACGATGGACGTCAACTTCGTGTCGGCGTCCGAGTCCTCCATGGTGCAGGCGGACCAGCGGTTCAACATGGCGATACTAAAGGAGGACCGGGGGGCAGAGGCTCAACTCAACGCGGAGCGCGTGCATGCCGCTGCCATTGAGGCTCTCCTGTAGGCGGAACCGGATGTCGTGGATGTGAACCGGGCGGTGGAGGCTCAACTTGAGGCGGAGCGCGCGGATGCCGCTGCCATCGAGGCCCTCCTGCAGGCGGAACCGGACGTCCTAGACTTGAACCGGGTGGCAGAGGCTCGACTCAACGCAAAGTGCGCGGATGCCACTCTCATCGACACCCTCCTGCAGGCGTAACCGGACATCCTGGACTTGAACCGGGCGGCGGAGGATCGACTCGACGCAGAGCGCGCAGATGCCGCTGCCATCGAGGCCCTCCTACAGGCGGAACCGGATGTCCTCGACTTGAACCGGGCTGTGCTCTCGTCCGTGCAGAGTGCCCGCACGCTCCGCTTGAACGAGTAGCTGGAGGCCGAGGACAACCACGGTGCGGAGACACACGTCGGCAGCGACGGCAGCCAAAGATGATGAGGTCGTCTCTTTCCGCGAGTAGTGATAGTTTTTCTTTATGTTGTTGTTTTTATGGATCTTTTGCTGTGTAAAAACATATATTTGTTATGCAAGTCGCTTGACTTGGGTCAGTCTACCATTTCAGGTGGTTGGATGAATATCCTACGTCTCCTAACCCTTCTTTCCTTCTTCCTCACCTCTTCTTCTTCCCCAACAGACCACCGCATGGGCCGTACGGATACTCCCCAACATGCGGTTGGATAAACATACTCTATGAAACGAAAATTATGTATCAGCGATAGGATGGCTGACTTTGGTGTGTTCACATGCGACAGCACGTGTCAGTGAGGGTGCATTCCCTTGGTTGGGTTTGCGGCGTGCAGGAGCGACTGTGTGAGGGTGCGGTGCGACCGCGGCGTGCAGGAGCGACCATGTGAGGGTGCGGTGCGACCGCGATAGCTGTGCGCAAGTGGACCTCCTTCTCATTTTGAAAACTTTAGGCAAGCTTGGCAAAAATGTGTGGCGAAGTTTGGCAATGCAAGGCCTAGACCCAAACAGGATAAGTACGTACGTACTAGGAGTACTAGTGTTAAAAAAGAAAGGCTGGGTTTTCCTTCGCGGGATTTAATCGATACAAATCCTCGTTTCACATGTCAATTAATGCGTATTTTTTCTCCAAAGACCAAAGAGCTAACCATCTCACTCCTCATCGCTTGATTAATGCAGCGCCATGCAAACCAACCTTCTCACTTCCGCATGCATGCAGGGGATATTAATGTCCTTGGTTGCTAACCCCATCAATTTTGCCTTGATTAGTGTTAGTGGCCATTTGCAAATTGTAATTTTGATATACTGGCCTTGTGTACAAAAAAATGGAGGTAGTAACTATATTTGACTTCCTTCCCCATTGCGGTGACGTCGACAATATTTTTTTTGGTGGTTTGGCGAAGTGCGTTCGACGGAGAACACCATTGAGGGAGACCATGGTAAGTCGTTAGCAAGTGCCGCTTGCAAGCCGAGACAACCGCCTTATTTGCATCCAGGAAGTCCTTTACTAGTACTACTAGGAGTAACTAATGCGGTGAGATGGCTTCTCGAAGAAGACAATGGAGAAGCGGAGTCACCGAAGAGTGAAATGATGGTTGCTTCGTCCGTGCTTTTGTGATTTGATGCCTCACTGCTTTGTGATTTGTGATAGAAGGGACAGGGGAGTAGACTCTATGCTCTATACTGTACTACATGCGTCCAAGCATGGGAGATAGAGGAGAGACGTTGCATTTTTCTATTCCTTCAATCAATCAATCAGGGAGCTTCGGTTCCATCTTTTTGGCTTTGGCTACACCGTCCACAATGGCTCCCACGATGCCAAAAGCTATTTTCACATTTGGCTACACATTGTGGATGTCCTTAACCGTACCACTTGGTTTTGCTCCCGTGTGCTATCTATACAAATCTCAATTATATTGATCTAAAAAATTATAGAATCGAGATTAGTAAAAAGGAGGTGATTTTGCTGCGCGGATGGCGGGGGGAGGTTTCTTATTTGAGCAATGCTACATCCACGTAATGGTTTACGTAAAGTTATGAACTGATGTGATGTGGGACTATTTGATTCGATTAAAGGAGAGCATTAGACCCACCACACCTGAAAATCAGGGGGGCATATATAGATTAGATGGAAAGTATATGTAGCAGCTACGTAGCCCTTTGTAAGTCTAGGATTAGGCTTCTTATTTTTGGAGGAAGTTGTCCTGGCGGTTTGCTAACATGCGGTCCCACGTGTTAGTGCTTTACCAAGCCGATCCGCGTCCCACATGAGGCAGAATAACGGCAGAAGCAACACGTGGTTAAGTTGAAGAAGATGAGGGAGAAGCGGATTCATCAACGAGTGAATGATGGTTGCTTCGTCCCACCAACTTAACTGCAGGAAAGGTGCGGCTTTGTGATTTGACGCCTCATTGCTCATTACTACGCCGGTGCCATGACTAGGGTGCTTCACCCAGGCTGCTCTGCACTGTATTCCGGTATGGCACGTGTATCCGGTAGCTTGATGTCCCACATGTCGGTGAAAGGGACTAGAAGATTTATGAAAGCGAGCGCTCCACTCTTACGACGGAGGAGTAGACGACACGATGGCCCAGTGAACTATCACTTGTACTGTATAGTACTATAGTTTTGCTGTTTCGCACGATCCATCAATACAAACCCGATTAAAAGGGAAAGGGCGGGATTTTTCCCGCGCGGTAGATGATACTGGCCATACATTTCAAAGGCAATTTTAATGTATGCAAACTGAATAATTATAAGTAACAATATGATATCTAGTAAAACTAAAAACACATATGATTTATTGTGTTAGACTGTAGTAGTAGTGCTGTATTGCATAGTTGTTAGATGTAACATGCGAGAACGTGTAGAGATGTAGTTTTGGAGGGCCTACAAAGAGAAAAGCGTAATACGGTCACCGAACTTCAGAATAAGCTGATTACGGTCACTATATATGTTTTGCGGTGATTATACGGTCACTTGCTCACAGCTCAACATCGGATTGCACTCTGTTGACCGGCCACATAGTCTGCGTGACGCCATGTTGACTAGTTAAATTGACCACGTTCATTGTGGGTCCCACATGTCAGTTCGCATAGGCAAAAGGTCAAGTAAACACAAATTTACGCAGGCGCGACAAGGCTCCAACCCGTGCGCGGGAATCACCTGGTTGTGTATGTGTCTGTCAGGGCCTGATGTGTGCGCATGCACGTGTAGATTGAGCACTTGAGAATGAGAGTGTGTGTTGGTCGTGTGGTGTATTGGTGTGTGCATGCATGCGTGTGTGTGTGTGAGTGTTGCGTGCGTGCGTGGCTGCGTGTGTACATGTGAGTGTTGCGTGCGTGCGTGGGTGCATGTGTTTGTGTGAGTGTTGCATGGATGCAGTTCGTGTGCATGCATGCGTGTGTGTATAATCACCACACCAGCTCATGTGTGTTAAAACAGACGGCTCGGCATACCAATACAAGGCCACCTTGTCCGCTGTGCTCGCGGTCATGACTTCGAACCACCGTCCAAATATTTTTTTTGTCGTTTGATTTCATTCTTACTAGAAAGATGCCCGTGCATTGCATGTAACATCAAGATGCATTTGTATGACTTGTTTATCTTGTGAGAGAAAAGGACGAACGAGGGAAGGCCTTATTTGCAAATGTGGAGAGGTGTGTGGGTACCTTTTTGCAAAATTGCCATAGTTTCTTTCCTATGCATCAGATATAAATCGGATGACCTATATTGCAGGATGGCAGGCACACCATCATCACCAACTCTGTTTTTTATAAGAGTGTATTTTATGTATTTTATAAGAGTGTAGATGTAGAGTAGATACAAGTCGATAGGTGGGCACGATGGTAGTGAGATAATGTGATGCAACACTAGAGGTGCCACGTGGAGCGTTTAACTGGTCAACTAGTCATGTCATGAGCAAATACAGAGTTGTACGGTGAGCTTGTGACTGCATAATAACCACTAAATGTAAATGGTGACCGTAATGAGTGGATTCTGAAGTCCAATGTACGTATCGTGCTTTAGCTTCAAATACAATGATCGTCATTGCATATATCGCGAGAGAAAGATGAAACATGCGTGAATTTTCTGGGGGCTTACTTTTAGAGGACCTGGAGATAGTTTTGTGTGCATACGTGAAAGGGGCGTACAGGGGGGGGGGGTATGCGGTGGAGAGAGAGATGCTCTTCGTTTCTCTTTATTATGACTAACTTTGTATATAGTATAAAAATATACAAATTCACAGTGCGGAATAAATATCATTGTGGGCACCATGCAATGCAAATTAGCGTTCGTACTCCTCCATATAACTTTGTAATGTTGTATATATGTAGAAACTCTAAAATAATTTTTTAGCCACACTTTATTCAAAAGGAATGTTGTATGCGAAATAAACGTGAAGAGAGGGCTTTTTAGATCAATGGGGTACGTGATGTAACATGTGTGAATGTGTAGTTGATGCATTTGGCGGGGCCTAGAGAGGTGTGTGTGTGTATTACGTATTCGAGAGAGGCATGGATAGAGGGGCTGATGGGGGGGCGTGGGAGAGATAGCACGAGAAATGAGAGTGGTCTAGAGAGAGAGATGAATATGACGTCACGACAAGAGATTCCATTCCCTTGAGTGTGTATATGCAAGGGGGAGGGAATAGAGGCACCAGGAGAAATTTTCTGTGTGTGTGGTGTTTGTGTTGGTATGTGTGTGTGTGAGAAGATAATGAGACATGGGGCAGAGGGTGTGTCACCGCGTGAGGTCCGGTGGGTCGAGGTGAGGCCCTTCGTTCTCTTCCGTCCTGCGCCACATTGGTTGGCCTGTGACACATTTAGGAAGACACATGGATGACTAGTCGTACAAGACAAAGATAGCAGAATTGTGAAGGACTCTGTGTCCACTGACAAAGCCGGCTAGGATTTGTAACCCTAGGTTCTTGGACTAAGGTAACCCCTTTATCTCTGATATTACTATTCATCCAACCTAACTTTAAGGGGCATCCTACAGAATGCTCTGCTAGAATCATACTCGTCGATTAGGAACAGAGGTGTGAGACAATGCGTGAGAGACAGGCGTAAAGATAATGTGCGTACATGAGACACGTAGGCAGGTCCATGTATATAGAAAGGGTCGATGAGGATTGTGCGTGTGTATGTTTGCGAGAGGAAGAGTTCTTGTGATAAAGGTTAGTGAAAACAGTTGTAAATGGTTACGAGAGGGAGGGAGGGTTATATCTAGAGCATGTGTGCGAGAAAGACACCTCGGGAGAGAGTGTGTGAGCATGTGTGAGAGACAACCGATGGAGAGTGAAACTACACGTAAAAGACTGCTCTACACATTGATTAAAGATATAAATTGTATCCAAATATTAGGATGGGATCATGTTATTTGGAATTCGCGTAAGGAGCGGTCATTGATCCATCAGACATCTAGATTCTATCGAATTTGAGCATGTCTATGTTATTATTCGACACAATTGATCCACATAGTTAGTATTTTGAACTCCAGACAATGCATCGCTTTAGTAATCGAATATAAACGTGAGTATAGTTCATGTTGTGTGTGTAAAGCACATTATACATACGAAATTTACACAATGGACACTATAAATAGCTACTACCTATGAACTAGCATACATTTGAATTCAACTTAAGGTGGTTTAAAAAAATCGAATTCAACATGAAGTCCATTCAATTATTTGAATTTGATATCATGGCATTTGTAAACCATACCTAAATTATGGGGGCACCAATCTTTGCTCTGATTTTGTACATAATAGAATATGTAGTCGTGTACAAAATAGATTCAAATTTAGCTCCTCCATTCCAAAATAATCGTAGTTATAGGATTTTCAAGTGTCAAAATTTCAAAAAGAAGCGGATAATTTAATGAGGTTTTCAAACATACAAGGTCAAATATAACGTTGTATATTTAGGTCAATCCTCATAGTTCAAGAGTACTCTAAACGTGAATGCTTGTGTTTCAAAATTTCGAACGAAGCGCCAAAAGAGCCTCTACTCGCCCGAGACCGCGTGAGACCAATTTTTGGTAGTACAAGGAAATTACTTTTCTAATAACTCCGACCCGTGAAACCTACCAGCCCGACGTCCAAAGGTCTAAACCGGGGTAGGTTTGTAGCTTCATCTAGACGCCACACAACCGCATCCGAAAAACATTCATACACAATGGCCACCTAAGTACACATGCGCGCGGCCGAAATCGCTCCCGCCCACTATTTGGGACACCTGGGATTACCATCCTACCCCCGACCCGTAGTAGGTCTGAAATTTAAGAGGGGGGCAAAGTTTGTACTTTCCCCAAATTTCAAACAAGCGCGTCCCATCTTCTGTTCAAAAAAGCCAAAAACAAGCGCGTCCCAGACCGAAACATGGTTCCCCCCACCCATCTGATTCCCCATTCGTACTCCGTGGGCGCCAAAACTACCTCTCCATCAGCCGCGAAACCCCGGTGTCCTCCGTCCGCCACCCCATCCCACCCATCAACCTGTCGGCGTTCTGGGAACGGGGGTCCCCAGACTTGCCTGCCTGCGGCCTGCGGCGTGGCTCGAGGAGGGGCCCAGCACGGCCCATCTTCATCAACACAGACCCAAGACCCTTGCGAGGGGCCAAGCCTCGCGGGGCGGACGACATGGAGCTTCCTCGGGCACGGCCTCATCAAGCTGGCTCGCGAGGAGGCAGAGAGATCAAGGCGGGGTACCTCACGAGGTGCCCGTGATGCAAGCCATGACAACCAAGGGCGCCAGGCGGACGCCAGCCCGCGCAATGTCCTCCTTTCCTCTTTGGTGCAAAGGGAGCAAGCGCAGGCAAGAGCATCAAGTAAAGGCACCCGTTTCGGTGCAACGAGACCAAGACCAGTCCAACGGCAGGGAGGAAGTCATTGTGGAGCCCAAGCCAGCGTCACCACCAGAGCCTTTGGCAGGCGAGGACCAACTTAAGTCAGGATAACTGTACCAGATGTTCCCCTTCAAAATGGCCAATTGTTGGCGCCCTTCCCGCTCAATATTTGGGAAGAGGCCCAGGGCCTTTGCCTATAAATAGGACTAGCCACCCCCAGGGTAGGGGGGCAATCAAGAAGGGAGAATCTAGAAGCCAACAGAGAAACAAGCTAGGATAGGATCGAGTAGCATCACACACAAAGAGAGAGAAGGGCGACTGAACTCCTCCCAGCAGTTCATTCCCCCAGCCAAGAACAGACCCTCGCGAGGCTGTTCTTTCTTGTACTGCTCATCATCATCAGCCCAAGAGGCAAGCCACCACACCACACACTGGAGTAGGGTATTACACCACAACGGTGGCCCGAACCAGTATCAACCCTGTGTCTCTTGTGCTGTTCTTTCCATAGCTTAGATATTAGCGAGGCGGAGGGGTGCAGGTAGGTAGAAGGCCAAATCTCTGCGCGCACCCCAGTGTCCGAACCTCGAGGGTCTGCCGGAACCCGAAATCCGACACAACCGCTGCCCTCCTCCATCACGCCGGAGCCAATACCCTGACGTCGTCGTCCACCGCAACCTCAACCGCAATGCCCTCCATGGTTAGTAGTTGAAGCCGAGGCCGAGCCGTCCGTACCCGAGCCAGTTCAACCACGCCGTCCTGCGCCTCACCGCTGCCGCTCCAACTTCGCCACCCTCCACCGCACCGGAGCTATTCCTGCTACGCCGTCCTTCGCCGCCTCGGATCTGCTTCCCCTTCGCGACATACGGCCATGGCAACATAGTCAACAATTTGGCCATGGGTTCGTCCAAGCCTGCACCCTCCAAAACATCGGTTACCCGGTAAAAAGAAGAAAATCGACGCGACTTGTGGAGGTGACCACACCGGCAACCGAAAAAGGTACTCCTCTTCCCTTATTTGTGCAAATCTTACATCTCTACTTGCACGGTATTCATCCCTCATAAGACACTAGTTGACCGCTTCTTCTTGATACTAGATGTTCCTAGTAACTCGCGATGCCCAAGGTTTCTCCTCATATACTATTTCACCTTAGCTAGAGGTCCGTCGCCCCCCTGAAATTCAATTTCTGGCCACTTGATTCCCAATTAACGGAAGCATTCCCCAGCGTAACAGGCGCTAGTACGCCTATTACGCCGGGGAAGCAACGCGTTGGTGTTTATCTTAGGGGCGTGTGCGCCTATAGCTACTGGCGCCCGATCTGGAGGTCGGCCGGGATTAAAGGGATGGCCTGGGGGCGCTACCAAGCACGGCGGTGGTGTGAGGTCGATGGGAGGGCGGGGCGGCGGAGGTAGGGGTCTGGGCCGGTGGTCGCTGGCGGTTCGAGAAAGATCGTCAACAGTGCCTGGCAGGAGGTAGATGAAGGCCATCTGCCCGTTCCTTATAGATCGGGCGGTTCATTAAAAAAATCAACTGACCTATTTATTTTCAGTCGACTGTTATCTTAGATATGATCACATGTGGTGGTGTGCTGGAGGAGTACCTGCATTTCCTGTGCTCATATATTACAAAATCATACAGAGTAGAATCTAATTTTGTTTGCCATGCAATGTTTTAGAGCTATCATATGTCTCCTGTCATTTATTTTTCAGCCACCTGCTATCTGGTACTTTTAAAGTGCACTAGTTCTGCACACACTTCACCCTTACTCTCACTGTTGTGTTTTTATGAAGGGTATTTCAGACTCTACTGCCATGAGAGAAGCCAAAAAGAAAAGAGAGAAGTCGCTCCAGTTTGGTGTGCGGCTAGGCAAGACACGTTTCAACTCTTTAAAGGGTGTAGTGTCAGCAGATGGAGACGGGGAACGTAGCTCTGGATTTGATGACCTCGCTCGCAATGAACCACCATCCCAGGTGCTTGCTTTAATTTTGCGGTGTCATATGTAGTTGCATGTTCCATATGGTGTCTAGCTTGTATTTGAAAGGCTGAAGTCGGTAAGATAAGGAAAGATTTTTTTTTACATGAACCACCATCCCGTGAGCACCAGAAGACAAATAGCTAGTCAGGGCACTGGCCGAGCCAGTGACAAGCCCAGCAAAGATAGGCATCACCTGGAAGCTAACTAAAAAGCTGCGATGGTGGCGAAGCAGCCCGCCTCCCACGAGGCTCTCAGGTCCTAGATGATCATGCTCACCACTCCAGCCGAATGTCTAGCTTGTATTGCTTCCAATTTGGTTAAATTGCATCTACTTAGCTTACACATTATACCTTTGAATATGACATGCCTTTCTGTTTTTGGTACATACTAGTACATCTGTGTATTAACCATGTTCTTACATCAAATTAATGTTCTTGTGTATCCCTCATCAATCACTTATGATGAGGCAGGCAGGCAAGGGGACTACTCCTCATTTAAAGAATGCAGCGTCAGCCTCCCGACATGAATCGCAAGAAACAGAAATGCTAGATGAAGATAGTGAGCGTAGCTCTGTAGTTGATTGCAGCATTTCCCCTACACTAGCATCGCGGGTGCTTGCTCTAACTTGGCAGCGTGATATGTGGTTCCATGTTGCATATGGTGTCTAGATTGTAATTCTTCCAATCTGGTTAAATTGCATGTGCTAGTCTGCTTAGCTTATGCATTATACCTGTTAATGTGACATGCCTTCCTGTATTTAGTACATAGTACATCTGTCTATTAAGCATGTCCTTACATAAAACTATTGTTTTTTGTGTATCCCGCATCAATCAACATGACGAGACACCTTTAGTATACGTAGTGCGATATTAGTTGCATCTTTCATATGATTTATAGCATGCACTACTTCTAATTTGTTGAAATTCCATTTATGATGGGATGCTTTTAACTTGGCAGAGTCATATTGGTTGCATCTTTCATGTGGTGTCTAACTTGCATTACTTCTTATTTGTTGGAATGGTTTCTGCTTAGTTTACACAAATAGTTGTGAACATGCCATGTCGTCCTGTTTTTCATACATATTCCATCCTGGTATCATGTGTTTGCCTTACATCAAAGTAGTGATTGTCAGTATCATGCATGAATGAGTTCTGAAGAGAGAATTTTATTGCCTTTTCTTGTCAGTTTTACTTGACAATTCAAAATCAATAAAGCAGAAGGAAGTTAGCAAGGCAGCGGATAAAGGTGCTCCTTCCAAACGGAGGGCCTCTACAGTTTCTACTCCTCCACACCCCCAAGATGATTTCCAAGACAACACATGCATAGACACTCAACAAAGCTATGTTTATGATGATCACGTCTCCCCTAGTGCAGCATCACCGGTGCTCCCTCTAACTTGGCACTGTTATATGTGGTTGCATGTTATGTGTGATGTCTAGCTTGTATTGCTTCTAATTTTGTTGAATTCCATCTGCTTACTTTACACATTATACTTGAATAAGACACGTGTTCCTGTTTCTAGAACATACAATATATGTCTATCACACCATGTTCTTACATCAAATTACTACTGTTGTGTAACCTGCAACAATCACTTATCATAAGACATGTTTGACTTCGGAGTGTGATATAGGTTACATCTCACATTCTTTTCTAGCTTGTATTACTAATTTGTTGAAATGGCACTTATGACGAGATAGTTTTAACTTGGTAGAGTGATATTCGTTGCATGTTTCATATGGTGTCTAGCTTTCATTGCTTCTAATTTGTTTAAATGCCTTGTCCTTAGTTTACACATCATAAGCTGTGAATATGCAATGGCACTAATGACGAGAGACCTCTAACATGGTAGTGTGATGTTGTTCGCATCTTGCATATGATTTATTTCTTGTACTGCTTCACATTTGTTTAAACACCATTTATGATGAGACAATGTTAACTTGGCAGAGCGATATTTGTGGCATCTTTCATATGGTGTCTACCTTCCATTGCATTGCTTCTAATTTGGTGAAATGTCTTCTTAGTTTACACATCATAGTTCTGGTTATCTCTTCCGTCCTGTTTTTCATACATATTACATCCTCCTATCATGTGGTTGTCTAACATCAAAGTTCAGTTTGTCTGCATCACACATCAATTTGTTCTGAAGAACTATATTGTTATTCGTTTTTCTTGTCGACTTGACTTAACATGGCACAGAGAAAGAGGAAGAAACACATAATGGCAGGGAATGAGAAGCGGATGAATCCTGCAGATTCTGCTGGTACTGATGGTGCAATAGAAGGTCAAAGTCCAGCAGAAAATTCTACAAACACGGCATCCCATGCTATATGAGTTGCAAAAAAGACAAACAGAAGCAAATAGCTGCCACCAAACAAGCAGAGACAGCCCTAGTTCTTGCAACACCTACCACAGTACTACTAGCTACACGACGAACTCGTGCGTCAACTGAGCTAACAGCACATTCCCAAGCTCCCTTGCCACCTGACACTACTTCCCAAGCACTCTTGACAGAAGACGAGTTGCCAATATCAGATGAACCTTGTGAGCTTCAACAGCAAGAAGGTAGTTGCTAGAGTCAAGTTACAGTTGCATGCTTCTTTATATGTAGTCTCACAGTTTGATGTACACTAACACTTCCTATGTTTGTTGTTGGACTAGCACCTAGGCGCAAGAGGAAACAAACATCGGGGATAATGCTCGATAGGTTAACTAAATCTAGAGGAGGAAGAACGGAGATCCGTTTTGAGGCAGGTTTAAAAAGGCCACGTGATGCTACAGAGTCAGCCAAATTAGTATCAGAGGCAGCGGTTGCTGTTAGGTGTCATGTGCGTATCCTCCCAACATGGATTCAGTACAGGAATGACAAAGACAAAACTCAGTTTAACACCTTCCTCGACCATTTATCTGTAAGTATGGTTATGTATGGAAACTAGTAATATCGTCTTGCTCTGTCCAATACTTTCTAGGTTGTTGATAATGAGACTCCCATAATTTTCAGCAGATGAGGTTCAAGTTGGATAGCCAAGATGATGCAACCAGACAAGCTTGCACCCATGTTTTCAAGTCTGCTCTGCGACAGTATCGGTATAACTTGAGGAAAACTCACTTTGAAGGCAAGGCTAATAGTGAACTTGCCCAAACATCTATAGTGGAAAATATATCTGATGAAGACTCGAGAGGCCTCGTTAAACACTGGTCCAATCCGAAGTATCAGGTACATTATATATATGTCATCAGATCACATGTTCAAGGTCTATTTACGCATGCACCACACAAATCTATCTTCTTGTAGGTGAACTGTTCAAAGAAGAAGGCCAACCGTACGAAAGTGAAATTCCAACAGACGATAGGATCTCGTAGCTATATTGCACACTGCGAGGCTCTTGTAATTAGCTGTTGTTTCACTCTTTTCGTTGTACCATATTATCAGATCTATATTGACTTGTTCCAAATGCAGAGGAAAGCCCGCAAGGACCAAAAAGTACCTGAACCAAATGCTGTGGAAATCTTCAAGGACTGTCACACCAGCAAGAAGAAGGGCATGACTACACCAGTCAAAGCCGCTGTTGTAAGTCCTTAATCCTCATGCCTTTTAACTACTACTTACTCTGACTTGTGCCTTGAACTGCATGGTTTGCAGCCAATGTCTATTACTCTTTTCAATTTTATACACAATTGTCTTAGCGTATCATTGACCTTACAAGGTTTAAAAGAGAGGAGTGTTGTTCCTTTGATCTTGACCCGTAAACTAGTTATGTGCTGGACTTTCCCACACAATGTTACAATTGCTTGTTTGTCTATTCTCAGTTGTTTTGTGATATGAATGACGTCATACTATGCTTGTCGTATTATAAACTTCGTCTCTTTATCCTTAGCCCTCAATACAATGTGAAGAAATAGACAATGCATTAGCGATGGTACATGGTCATATGTTTGGAACCTGGTTTTATTATGTACTTTGCAATAAAATACAACTAATATTTTACATGGCTTCACCAGAATAAGTTCTGTATATAGACCAAAGCTATTTTGTTTGGTTTTGCTGCCTCCTTAATATCTTCTGTTCTGGTACTACTAATGTAAAACCTCAACTTTTTAGCGAGCTATGGAAAAAATGGTGGAACCGCCACCTTCTGAAGGTGGCGAGGCAACTATAACCGCAATGCCATCTCTTGCTGCAGTGGGTCAGTACCTGTCCACTAACAGTGCCAAAAGCACGTTCCTACGTAATACTGGGTTGGTTGTTAAGGCAATATCGTCCAACTGCCTCATGATCAAGATATGCAAGCTTAAAGCAATGTTGTATCTCTGCTCCAGACACAAGTCCATTCCCTAACAGAGACCCTTTGTGAAACAAGGAGAAACATTGCTCAATGTCGTCAAGATATGCATGGTTTTGAAACTAGACTATCAGACATTTGCTATGTTGTTCAGGAGCCTAGGGGAAATGAAGGCGAGGGTTATGGTTCTCCATCGGACAATACAGCATGAAAACGTAAAGTCAGGTCAAATGAACTGAGCTTCTGAACTTCTGGTGGTGCATTTATCTGCTAGACTGTTAAGTTTTATGCCAACCTTCCTTTTGTTATATAGTTGTAATTTGTTTTGGTGCGATACAAAATTTATTCTTAACGTGCAGCCACCGCCTGAAGAAAACAGCAAGCCATTTTTGTATAGTGTAGGGTGTTTCCTATATTTGCACTGGTGGCGATCTTTGATGCTGAGTGGATGTAATCTGTGCAATCGCCTTAATAGCCTAGTGTTAGTTTTGGCCTTATTTATTTCCTAGTCTTCTTTTTCCCTGGTTTGCTAGTGGCCGCAACTACCATGGGCCATATACGGGTCGTAGGATCCATGGGTCTCCTACGAGCCGTCGATAAATGGGCCTGTAATCGGTGGGCCTCGGGCCGTCGGATAAATGGGTCTACATGGGCCATAATCGGGCATAATTGGTATCGGTCCAGCATGGTAACAGGCCGTTAACAGGCCGTAGGACAACAAAGGCTTAATTCTGTCACAGGCATAACGGGTCATTAATGGGCCAGAATATAGGACGGGCTGGAAATGGCGCAATGGGTTAACAGGCCAAAAACGGGCCGACTCTTGCCATGGGCCGAATTTGGCCCATTAGGGTAACAGGCCAGTAACGGGCTGACTCTTGCCATGGGCCGAATTTGGCCCATTAGTGGAACAGGCCAGTAACGGGCCGACTCTTGCCACGGGCTGAATTTGGCCCATTAGGGGAATAGGCCAATAACGGGCCGGAAGTAATCAAGGGCCTAAACGGAGCCCAAGAACGTATGGGCCGTCAATAGGCCGAAAGCTAACACGGGCTGGAAACGGCCCATGTAAATCACGGGCCGTTAACGGGTATAAAGAAAATTATTGTTCATTATGAGCTAGAGTCACCGTGGGCCTGTAATGGGCCGAAAGATACGAAGGCCTCATATGGGCCGAAAGACGTCGTGGGCCATACATGGGCTGAAAGTGAACTGGGCTGGTAATATATTCGACAACCCACATGACGTTGTTGGGCCGATTTCCTTTAGGGCCTAACGGGCCGTGAGTTAATGGGCCGTAAAATGGGCTATTTGCGAAGAGACCGTTAACAGGCTTTTCATGGGCCAGCCCGTTAACTTTTGACCAAGTCAAACGGGCCGGCTTTGTAAGCTAAATGGGCCACTATTGGGCCGTGCCACGTGTCGACATATCATAGGTGCCTATCTGACCCACTAATGAGCTGACACGTGTTTCGTCCGGTCAATAAGAATTTTACACGTGGAAATTTCCCATTGGTCGGGGCTATTAATGGGTTATCAGATCCAAAACCCGACCCAATAGCTTAACGGTGTTCCGTTACGGTGGATGCCACGTGTCGGTCACCCTTGACGAAAGCGCTTCTGTGACGCACGATTTATCGTCATGGAAGTGGACACTTCCATGATGAAAATTTTGGTAATGTCATGGAACACTTCTACGACAGCATAGGTATGACTATCTTGATTCTGTCATAAATTTGTCATGGATGTACATGCATGACGAAAAACGCGACCTACTGTGACAAACACGTATCATCATGGAAGTGTATTGTTTTTGGTAGTGCGAGCTGCAATAGAAGCTTGATGTGGCACGTGATGATCTTGATTTAATTAATATGTGTCTTGACGAGTCGCAAGGTATGTATTTGGGGCAATCGTCATAAATTTTTGTGGTATAAGCATGATGTTGAGATTTAGATGCTGGAATATGCATGGCTGCAGATGGTGATGCCGCGGTTGAAGTTCTTCGAGTGGAGCTGGCCCGGGCCAAGGAGCAGGCCCGTCGTAGTAATGCTGCTGCCGAAAAGGCATCGACTGAATTAAAAGCGAAACGAGCTGCACGGCGCCAAGATGAGGAAAAGATATCCACTATGATGCTCAAATTGGAGAATGCTACCGGCCGTTGTGAATTTCTAGAGAAGGAGAGTAAAGCCTTAACGGCTAAGCTGACAAGGCCTTACAAGAGGCTAGAGCAGCGCAGTCAGAATCTAGAGCAGCCTGTGAGGAGGTTCGACAGGTGAGGGAGATTGCGGCTGGAAAGCCCTTTCTGCTGCAAACTAAGTTCGGTGACCCGAACAATGCCCGGCTTAACCAAGTATGGAGTTCTCCGGATGAGTTCGTGGCTTGCCGAAGAGTTCTGCCGATGCGGCGCAGTATTACCAAGCACGAGATGGATATGCAACGGAGAAGCTTTTTTGGTCGTAGTTTGGCGCATCAAAGCGCCCTTTGTTGCTCAATGAACAGATGTCCCAATGGGCCGAATTTCATAGAATACCCGGCGCTGCCATGAAGGATGTTGTAATCCGGTTGTGGCCAACCGAGCCTGTTCCGAATAGCTATTTTGGTTTGGTGCAGAGGCTTGTTGATGCGGTGCCGCGTATCGATGATGTGAAGCAGTCATCGTGCATTGAGGGTGCGCGGCTGGCTTTTGCCCGAGTCAAGACAATCTAGGGGAAGATGAAGGCCATCGATGTTGCGACGAAGAGTCCACCCAAAGGCAAGGATCGCCCGGAACCGGAGCATTATTTTGAAGACGTCCTAGAGGCCACCCGCTTTATAGAGGGTCAGTGCTTGAAAGACATAATGTTCGAGTGAGGTGTATGAAAATTGTAAAAGACAATTTTATAGTTAATCTATTTATGTTTTGCTTGAAAGCTTGAATTCCTCTTGTGTAGCCGTTTTGATATAATCTGAAAGTTTTCCAGTCATCGGCTTCAGCCCCCTCGTAGGAAGTACGGGGGTGTTTGGAAAGGCATTTAATCACTCTTTATCCAACGTCTTGGTCCATAAAGGAGGTGATAATGCGGTGAACCAGGCAATCGGACTATAGGGCGTTAACGCTTTCACTTAGCCATAGGAGTTTTATTGTGGGGCTGCGACATAGCCCCTGGTATGTATGTAGTGTATGGTGCCTTACATATTTGATCTGAAAAAGATCCCTCGTGTGACATGGAGAGTCGCTAAAGATTCCAAGAAGTCGTCAAGTGGTTGACCAGCTCACGCCGCATCATGATAGTGAGTTTTCGGCTTTCTCTACTGAGGTGCTCATCCGGTTTAGACCAGGGCACAATCGCAGTAGTTCTCCCTTTACTACCCTAGCTGATAGAGCGAAACGTAGGGTAGCAAGCACAGGAGCCGGGCAACCCAACTATTGACCCAAGACAATGATTCGGAGCTGATGCATATAAGGCCAAACTTGCGACGCCGAAATATGCTATAGAGCTGTTCGGACTTTTACTGGCAACTCATTTGTTCCCACACCAGGCCCCTGGCCGGTTATGCCAAGGCATTTCTGTGAAATAATCGTAGGAGCCATATTTGTTGGGGAAACAATGCGGATGATTAGTTTGGATATTGTTTAATGGGAACTGCGCGATATGCCAATGATTACTTATGATATATATATATATAAACACTATTCTGATCACGGGATCAGAATAATATTCTGATCACAACCTGACCTGCCCCGCTCGTAGTACGTTGAACTTCCCTGTGAACTAGGTTGAACTTCTGCCAACATTGCCCAAATGGGTCTTGCGATATACCGTTGGAAAGCTATGGACACCAATATCATGACCCAACTTAAATTTTTGGCAAAATATAAGCGGTTTAAGAGCAGTTTTGAAAATCGTTTTTTCTTTGCACAAAAAATGTGAATCGTATTTTCGATCGCATTTCTAAACCGTTTATTGGAATGAGGCATATAATATGGCATTGGAAAGCTTCTGCAAAACCGCTCCTTCCACATGTTGAAAGTTTTCTATAATTCCCTATCGTTAAAGAGTAATTTGAAAAACCGTAAAATTTCGTAAACCGAATAGCTGGGTTCGTTTTTTGGTATCATTTCTAAATGGCTAATCCAATAGAGGCATATGATACGGCGTTGGAAAGCTTATGAAAATGCGCTACTTTTTCATCTTGAATTTTTCTTCTAGTTTTGAATGGTTTAAGAGTAATTTAGAAAATGGTCCAAGTCATACCGAGTTCGTATTTTCGAGCTAATTTTTTAACTGTGCGTCAGAATGTAGCAAATGATATGGCGTTGGAAAGCTTGAAGAAATGCGAAACTTTTTTGTATATATTGTTTCTCCTAATTCATTACGGTTTTATGTCAGTTTCAAAAATAGTTAAAACGTATTTTTGCCGTAATATCTACAAACTTTATCGGAATTGGGCAAATAATATACCGTTGAAAAGCTACGGAAAATGCGAAACTTTTTCATGTTGATGGTTTTCTCTGATTCTTAGCCGTTTTCAAGTAATTTTGAAAACAGCGGCATCAGTCGTTCTACCTCTATCGCGAAACAGATTCTTCGAAAATGCTCCACGTGAAGAACCTGAACTTCTCGGCATGTCTACTTGAACTTCACTCTGTTTTTCACGTGCTTTTTTTGCTCATAGATCTCCATCCACTGCTCGTAGCTCTCCATCCACTCACCGGAATTGAGCAAGTGATATACCGGTGGAAAGCTGTTGTAAACACGCAACTTTCCCATGTTGATCGTTTTTTCATACTCACGACGATTTTAAAAGTTTTTCATTTGAAATTCATCCACTGTAGTAGTTGAACTTCCTGCTGTTTTCAGTTGAACTTCTTTGACGTATTTTCATTTGTAATTTTCTTATTCATCGTCAGTGTTACACAAATGATATTATTTTTGTACAAATCTCTCTCACAATAATTTTTTTATGTTTCTCCGACGAATGACTTGAACTTATAAGAACAAAACTTTTAGCCTTTACTTTTTTATTCTTTTTCTTAATACCAAATGCACACCGTGTAGTACATGAACTTCTGGCAATTATCAACCTGAACCTCTCTCGGTTATGTGAAAATATTTGAGGTTTTTTATGAAGTTTTAATCTGATTTTTCTTAATCCTTTTTATGAATTTTGAAGCGCACTATTTTTAATAGTTGAACTTCTTGTTATTTTATTATTGAATTTCTTGTTTCCATTCTTTAATAATGAGGAAAATCTGACTTTTCTATAAACATCGAACTTCTTCATCTTTTCAATATGGACTTCCTGGTTTTATTTCTTAATCATTTTTTATGAAATTTTGAAGCGTTATATTTTTAGAAGTTGAACTTCTTGTTTTTTATTTTTGAACTTCTTGTTTCCATTCTTTAATAACGAGGAAAATCTGAATTTTCTATAATCATAGAACTTCTCCATCTTTTTAATATGGACTTCCTGGTTTTTTCTTCTTAATCTTTTTTTATGAAATTTTGAAGTGCTTTATTTTTAAAAGTTAAACTTCTTGTTATTTAATTTTTGAACTTCTTGTTTCCATTCTTTAATAACGAGGAAAATCTGAATTTTCTATAATCATCGAACTTCTCCATCTTTTTAATATGGACTTCCTGAAATTTTGAAGTGCTCTATTTTTAAAAGTTAAACTTCTTGTTATTTAATTTTTGAACTTCTTGTTTCTATTCTTTAATAACAAGGAAGATCCAATTTTTCTATAATCATCGAACTTCTCCATCATTTTAATATGGACTTCCTGGTTTTATTTCTTAATTCCAGAAAAATTGTTATGTTTCTATACACTCAGTAATATAGAAGTCAACAAAATTCACTTTTAATTTGAATTTTTGTAATATATTTCACTTACTATACTGGGTAGTTATAATACATGACCTTTACACTCAGTATTATATGAACTTCTTAAAACATAATTTTCGTTGAGCAATTTTAAACATAGGACATATATGAAGAAGGTCAAAGATGCGGACGTGGATGCATCTACATGTAAGTAAGTTTTGGAAGATCTTTTAACAGTGCAAGGTCAAAAGAAGTCTCGTGTCCATCAAAATTTCATAACTTGGAGTTTTGTACTTGCAAAAATATTAACTATCAAACATCATCACAACAACCTAAAGAAAAAAGTTGGTTCTCATTGACATATCAACAAGCATGTACAGAGCACATAATCAGAACTTGTTCTCTACATCAACTTCACACTATGGTACCCATCAGTAGCGAAGAGAGGTAGGGAGAGAGGTTCCTGTTGGGGAAGGGCTCATCAGAAGATGATCGATTTTTCTGCCCTGGCCTCTTGGAGCACTGGACGAAGGAGAGGCGGGACTGGTGCAAGCTCCTCCTGCAGACGGCTTCGGGGTGGACTGCCACGACCCTCGGTGAGCAGGCGAGCATCCACGCAGTTGGGAAACGCCCCTCAGCCCATTATAGTGAGCAGAAGTAGTTTACTAATAGTAGCAGCAGCAGCTTGTGCTTTGAGAACAAGAAGCCACCAAGTGGAGAGAGGGCTTGAGGCTTGCGACCCCTGCTCCTTTTTTCTTTTGCATTTTTTCCTGAAGGATTTCTGAAACTGAAACCAACATATCAAAACCCCAGTTTTTTGCCTGCACTGATACTATTGAACTTCAGATAAATAGTATAGAACAAGAACTAGACAACACAATTTTAAACTGAATAATGGGGATAGATAACAATGTGAAGGACGTATGCGCTGAACTATTTTTTACCTTTCTGGTGAACCTTCATCAAAGCTAAAGTGGAATTGGCAGAATACACAAATAGACATACACGCATAATGGAGGAAGCAGTTATATGTGCACACACTTAGTAATACACGAACCTTCTGGGTTAGTAATACATGAACTTCTTTGTATAGACTTTTTTCTCGCGTTCACATGCACATTTGTTTTTCAAAACAAAAGCTCGGTATACAATTTGGCAAAAATGGAAACATGCACGCACATATAAGTGGTTGGGCAAAACTAAAAATTGCATGTATATGGCCATGGAAAGCTGCAGCTAACTCTCAAGAAGCAGAGAGGTGCCTGAGGAGGTGGACGGCAACTAACTCCCAAGATCTACTAGCGCTAGCAACCTCATTTGTGTAAAATAAAAGCACAGCCGCATGTTAGTAGTTTGGCCTTCCGAGCGGTTTTGGCTAGAGTGCAACGGAAAAGCTCTCCGGATGTACTAAGAAATCTGTTTGAACCTCGTTTCCCCATTATCTCTAAACTGCATTCCGCTTAAAAACTTTCATGTGATTTGCTTTTGCAAAATAGGATGAGTTGGTTCACCATGGTGGTTGCTGAAACACAAGGATCGATAGAAGCACCCAAGAAGAATTAGCACTCCACTGTGTTGATGCATTTTGGAGAAGAAAACTCATGCTTTCCGTTTTTTGAAGGACCTTTGAAAATGAGCCAACATATCACAACTTCTTTGCGCCTCCAAGTATTTCAGAACTTTAGACAAGAAAATAACTAAGAAACAATACAAAACTGAACATAGTACAACAACAGGGAACAAGACATAAGCGAGTTGGAGAGACAATGTACCTTGGGGCGTCGATGTGCTAGGCAGCCACACGCCACAGCTGCCGGGCAGGGGAGGTCTATCTGTACGCTGCATACAACCCGTACACGAGAAAATGGTCTGGGCAGCTTCCTTGTCTATTGCCGAACCTGCAAGTCATTGGAGAAGTCCTCCATGAAGCATTTGTTGATGTGAACAGGATGCATTATTTCACCAAAAAGCTGATGAAAATCATAGTACAAATTCATTTAGGTATGAATCAACAGAAGTTCAAAAGAAGCTACGGCACAAGTCCAGAACATGAAGAAGACTTTCCGCTTGAATATTTGGAGGAGCATTCCCAGAGGAGCGTGCATGCCATTTACTTGATGCAGGGGTCTGCACTCAAATCTCTGCACTAGTGAGGAGCTGCGGCCGAGAACCTTGAACGGCGCTAGTAAGGCCGTAGAGTCAGGGTTAGCTGTGATTGTCATTTGTGGCCAAGGAGGATTGGGCGCGGGGGTTGAACTGCCTGAGTTGGCGAAGTTGGACGGCCTGGGCGTCGCTGTGACGCACACGACCCGTTGCAGGTCAGGGTCTCCTTCAGCTGCAGGTTGACGTCTCCTCTAGCTGCAGGCAGTGCCCAATCTGCACGTGGAAGGAGGGGGAGGCTGGCGTTGTGGTGGAAGGAGGGGGAGGCTGGTGCCGTGGTGGAAGAAGGAGGGGGTGGCCAGCGTAGTAGTGGAAGAAGGTTGCTGTGGCCGGTGCAGCGGTGTAAGAAGGTGGAGGTGGCCGGTGCCGTCATCAAAGCAGGTGGAGGGAGGCAGCAGGAGGCCCGTCGGGGGCGGCGGATGGAGGCGCGTCGGGGCCAGGGTGGGCGGAGCGGCAGCGGAGGCGCGTCGCGGCCAGGGTGGGCGGCGGCGGAGGCGCATCACGCCCAGGGTGGGCGGCGGCGAGGGAGCACCGGGGCCGAGGGAAGCAGCGGCAGGAAGCACGCCGGGGCTGTGGGGCTAGCGGCAGGAGGCGCGCCGGAGCAGGGAGGCGGCGACGGGAAGTTGGTCGGGGAGGATCATGGGAGGATGCGGGGGAAGTGGATAAGGTGGGTGCCGAGGGAATTTTTTCTTTTACGGGAAGTTCGGGTGGGCTGGCTTTTTGACATCCAGGAACATCTCCACGCCCCTTACAGACCCGATTCGTAATCCGAATAGTTATTCTGATCCTGAGATCATAATAGTGCTACTATATATATATATATATATATATATATATATATATATATATAAGCCATCCTCCCGACTATTTGACATGCTCGGGGTTGGAGGCGAAGGAACAGGCATAGTACAGGCTCGATAAATAGAGAGTGCGGTCTACAAAAAGTTATTTTGGACCTCCTGTCGCACGTCTACGCTGCCAGTCCTCGGTGGGGGGGATCCTTGATGAAAATAGCCCCATAGGTGAGTGTACGGATCCGAACTCCGATAGAGCCAGTTTCCGATGTTTATCCTATTCGTCACCTGTTTTTAAAGGATAGCGAAGGAAGAAATAAAAAGGAAATAAATAATAAAAAAAGTTACTGGACTGCTTGCAGGCTTGTCCATATCATGCTTCCGCCAATGCCCATGGTATCTTAAGTGCGTAATGATGTATGCGCGGTACAAACTTTGTAGGTGTACGGAGTGGGTGGCGGAAGCCGGGTTGCTATTTCCGTTCTAGGAGTAGTTGATCCTCGAGTGGAGACTGCTTCTGACCCCCGGTGTTTCGTTGGTGAACCTTTCCGCCATCCCTGTCGCTTGGTGGCCTCCTCCCCCTGTGTTCGGCGTTGAGCTTGCCGACCTATTTAAAGACTCAACAGTTTCTGTTGGTATGATTAGCTGGTTTATCGGGGTGGCCATGAATCTGGCAAGGTCGGTTCGATATCCTGTCGAGGTTGGATGGTTCGTCTCGATTCGCCTTGAATGGCTTCTTCCGCTGACCGGGCTTGGGGTTGCTGAATCCGATGTTGACCGTTGTGTCGCCTAATCTTTCATTGTCATTGCGACTGTTGTTTTTGCTTCCTCGTGGCTTGCCGTTGCCGTCTCAGATTTCGAAGGTGCCCTGGATGCTGGCGCTATTGCTTCTATGAGCGTGCCAGCTGTCTTCTCCCGCGCAAAAGCGAGTCATCAGAGCAATGTGGGATGTCATGGATTTAGGTCCTTCTTGGCCGAGGTGGCGTGCGAGCCATTCATCCCGGACGCTGTGTCTGAAAGCCGCAAGGGCTTCCGCGTCCGGATAGTCGACGATTTGGTTCTTTTTGACTAAGAACCGAGTCCAGAGCTCCCTGGTTGATTCTCCGGGCTGTTGGACAATGTGACTTAGGTCATCGGCATCCAGTGGCCGGATATGTGTTCCTCGGAAGTTATCGAGGAAGGCCTCTCCCAAGTCCTCCCAGCTGCCTATGGAATTTTCAGGCATGCTGTTTAACCAGTACCGAGCTGGTCCTTTTAGTTTTAGTGGGAGGTATTTAATGGCGTGGAGGTTGTCCCCACGGGCCATATGGATGTGGAGGATGAAATCTTCTATCCATACCGCGGGATCGGTTGTCCCATCGTATGATTCAATATTGACGGGTTTGAATCCTTCGGGGAATTCATGATCCATTACTTCATCAGTGAAGCAAAGCGGGTGTGCGGCACCTCTATGTTGGGCCACACTGTGACGTAACTCTGAAGGAGTCCCTTTGCGGTTTTCGGCTCGGTCGTGGCGAGGTTTGACACGTCCGAATAGGTAGCCATCGTCGCGTGTCGAAGCATGCTTTCACGATCCGTAGATCGGTCTTGCGTGTCCTGCTCTATTGTCCAAGTCCCTCTGCGGGTTGTCTGGGTAATCGTGACCTGCGTTGTTCTTGCCTTTATGGCGAGGTGCGGCGGTCTGGTGTCCGGCTTGAGTTGCCTATTTATCCGGACAGAGTTGTCGACGACCTTCCGCATTGTGTGACAATGGTATGGGCTCCAACGCCTCGTCATCAGACTAGTATAGCAATTTGTGCTTTGGGTAGCTTTTGGCTAGGACACTAAGGTCGTATTCTTCGGCAACCAGGACTTCGGTCCATCTATCATTGAGTAGGTCTTGGTCGGCTTGAAGCTATTGCTGCTTCTTTTTCAGGCTCCTTGCCGTAGCTATCAGCCTGCGCTTCAAGCGCTCCTGCTCGAGGAGCTCTTCGGGTACGATGAAGTCTTCTCGCCGAGGCTTACCTCATCTTCGGAGAGCGGAAGGTAGTTATCATCCTCCGAACCGTCGCTAGGCGGGGCCTGTTCATCGGGGATGGCTTGCCCGTTTTCCTATTCCTCCTGCTCGGATATTGCTCCCATGGGGTCTTCATTGCTTTTGGCGCCGTCCGGAGTACTATTTTCTCCAGTGCCATCATTGCTGCGACATGACTCGGGGCGGCGTTTGGGGCGCCGGAACTTAGAGTGCGTCTCAGGAGTTTTAACTGGATCTCCCTTGTCCTTGCTGCGAGGATTTTTAAGTGTATCGATCATGTACACGTCATATGAAGGGGTGGTCGTCCCACGCCTAATGACTGGCGGGTCTTGTCCTTGCTCCTTATCGGCATCGTCATCTATACCGTCAATGTCTTTGGAGCTAGAAGCGGGCATGTCGATTAAATCCTCGATAGTGGCTATGAAGTGGGTGGCGGGTGGGAAGCAAAATTTCCCATCATCAGCCTCTGGCTCGAACCGAACATAGTTCGGCTGAGAGTCCTTCTCCAAGGACAAGTTCTTTAAAGATTTTAGCACATCACCCAAAGGTGAGTGCTGGAGGATGTCTGCGGCACTAAATTCGAAAATCGATAAGTCATCCAGCTCGGTGTCCGCAGGCGTGCCCGGTCCAGAACTTATAGCCGGAGACGAGTCCTGAGTTCCATTGACGCAAATATTGTGGGGTGCCGAGCCCGTGTGCGGCCCCAACGCCGCGGACTCTGTGGCCCACGATCTGCTCAGGTTCTAAGGCCGTTGCAGCAATAGGGACCATCTCTTGGATGTGATCTGATGACAGATTTAAGTCATGTTCATCGGGGCGAGGGGGAGCGATTGCTCCGGTCTCAAATCCATTGAAGATCAAGTCTCCACGGATATCTGCGACGTAGTTCAAGCTTCCAAACCTGATCTGGTGGCCAGGGGCGTAGCTATCAATCTGCTCCAGATGGCCAAGCGAGTTGGCCCGCGGTACGAAACCGCCGAATACGAAAATTTTTCCGGGGAGGAAGGTTTCTCCTTGGACAGCATCACTATAGACGATTGAAGGGGCCATCGAACCTTTCGTTGACGGCTCAGTGGAACTCTCAATGAAAGCACCAATGTCGGTGTCAAAACCGGTGGATCTCGGGTAGGGGATCCCGAACTGTGCGTCTAGGATCGATGGTAATAGGAGACGGGGGACACGATGTTTACCCAGGTTCGGGCCCTCTCTATGGAGGTAATACCCTATGTCCTGCTTGATTGATCTTGATGAATATGAGTGTTACAAGGGTTGATCTACCACGAGATCGTGATGGCTAAACCCTAGAAGCCTAGCCTGTATGACTATGGTAATGAATATCTTCTTTCAGGACTAACCCCTCCGGTTTATATAGACACCGGGGGGATCTAGGGTTTGCATAGAGTCAGTTACATAAGAAGGAATCTTCATAGTCGGTCGCCAAGCTTGCCTTCCACGCCAAGGAGAGTCCCATCCGGACATAGGTATAGTCTTCGGTCTTCATGTCTTCACGGCCCATCAGTCCGGTGTAACGCCCGGATAATTAAGCTACAGTGAATCTCCGCTAATGATGCCATGTCATCTTTGATTACTGTTGCTAAACTTTCGTTAGTTCAAACCGATTCAAAAATCAATTCAAAAAAATGGCAAACAACAAAAGTTTTTAAAAGTTGAAACAAAAATGTTCGGTGGTTGCCGAATATTACAAGGGTAATTATAGTGCAGCAAACATATTTTTAGAAAATGCCTAAATACTTTTAAATGAATTAAACAGAAAAGAAATAATAAAAGAAAATACAAAAAGGGAAAACAAAAAAACAAAAAAGAAAAGAAAAGTGCCCCTGGCCCGACTGGGCCAACCGGCCCAGCTGGCCACTTCCGCCGGACCGGTCGAACCGGCCCAACCGGCCACCCCTTATCCCCACGACCAAACCCTAACCCCACCCCGTCGCCCCACTCCCCCCACACTCCCTCGTCTCTCCCTCTCACCCGATCCAGATCTGATCAGGCCGTCCCCGTTGGCAGCGCCGCCGTTCACCATCGCCGCCGCCGCCCAGCGCCCGCCTCCTCAACCCTCCTTCCCGGTGCCCCCACACTCGGCTGGTTCTGGATCGGGGAGGGGCCCGATCCCGCTCCGCCCTGCACACCCGATCCCGTCGCCCGTCACCGCGACAACCTCGCCATCCCGCGCCAGGACGCCGCGCCCGGAGCCCGCGCCTCCTCGCCGGCCTACACCTCGTCTCCGCCACGCACGTCGTCGTCGTTGTCCTCCCCAACCCCCACTGCCCCGTTCCCTACGCCCCAATGTGAGCTCGCTGCCGCGCTCGTCTCCGCGCTCTTCTCTCTCGCGCCTCTGCTCACCACGGCCTCGCCGTGACCGGCGTGCCTCCACACGTGCCGTGTCTGCGCCCTCCCCCCCGCTGCTGCCTCGTTCAGCGCACGCGCGCGCCAGCTCGCCTTCTGCCATGCCCCGCTCCCCGCGCCCAGCTGCCTCACCATTGCCCTCTGTACGCGCCATCCGCGAGCCCTGCTGGCTCGCGCCCGCGGCGGCCTCGCCTCCGTCCCGTGCTCCACGGCTCACCGGAGCCCGCCTTCCCTGGTGGCCTTGGGCACGCGCCCGCGCGCCGCCGTCCCCTGCTGCTCGCCGCTAGGGCCCCTCCGCCACTGGCTGACGCCGCTGCTCCGGCCCGCGTGCCTCGCCCCACCGCGCTGCGTTACGGCCTCCGCCGGCGCCCCCCCTGCTGCGCCGTTCGGGTGCACAGGAGCCCGCGCCCGTTACGCCCAAAACCGCCAAGACCCCCCTGGCCAATGACACAGGGGGCCCACACCCCCAGAACGTAAAAAAATATAATAAATATAAAAATAAAATAATAAAAATAAAATTAATTAATTAACTAATTAACTTAATTAATTCTGATTAAATAAACCAATTAAGATTAATTAACCTAATGATTAATTGACCTAATTAACTACTGTTAATTAGCTAATTAATCAGTATGACAGTGGGGCCCACCCCCTAATTAATTTTGATTAGTTTAATTAAACTGTTTAATTAACATGTGTCACTGACCAGTGGGACCCACTGGTCAGGTTGACTAGTCAACCCCCGTTGACTGCTGACGTCAGCATGACATCATGCTGATGTCATAAATCCATTTTGAATTAATTTAAATAATTAATTAATATACAAAAATTAATAAAATCTTTAGAAAATCATATTTTTTAATCCGTAACTCGGATTAAAATATTTCAACATGAAAGTTGCTCAGAACGACGTGACGAATCCGGATACGCAGCCCGTTCGTCCACCACAGACCCCTAACATATCAAACACACAACTTTCCCCCTCCGGCTCCTCTACCTGAAAATGCGAAACACCAGGTATACTTCCCCGGATGTTTCCCCCATTCACCGGTATCACCTCATACCGCGATAGGGCACCCCTAGCACCGATACTTGTCATGTCATGCATCGCTATGCATCTGTTTGCTTAAATATTTATTGTTTCTCCCCCTCTTCTCTCGCTAGACACCGAGACCGACGCCGCTGCTACCCAGTACGACTATGGAGTTGACGACCCCTCTCTCTTGCCAGAGCAACCAGGCAAGCCCGCCCTTTGATCACCAGATATCGCCTACTCTTTTCTCTACTGCTTGCATTAGAGTATTCTAGCATGTTACTGCTTTCCGTTAATCCTATTCTGATGCATAGCCTGTCCTTGCTACTACTGTTGTTACCATTACCTGCTATCCTACTACTTAGTATATGATGCTAGCGTTCCATCAGTGGCCCTACACTCTTGTCCGTCTGCCATGCTATACTACTGGGCCATGATCTATTCGGGAAGTGATCATGGGCATATACTATACACTTTATACTATTACATTACCTGTGGGACTGTTCGGAGTTGGGGGCTGAAGGGGCAGGTGGCTCCATCCCGGTAGAGGTGGGCCTGGGTTCCCGACGGCCCCCGACTGTTACTTTGAGGCGGAGCGACAGGGCAGGTTGAGACCACCTAGGAGAGAGGTGGGCCTGGCCCTGGTCGGCGTTCGCAGATACTTAACACGTTTAACGAGATCTTGGTATTTGATCTGAGTCTGGCTACTGGCCTATACGCACTAACCATCTACGCAGGGACAGTTATGGGCACTCGATGTCGTGGTATCAGCCGAAGCCTTTGTGACGTCAGCAACGGAGCGGCGCGCGCTGGATTGGACTGGAACGCCTACTAGGCTAGGTCTGCTTCCGGCCGCCCACGCAACGTGCAGGTGTGCTAAGGGCGATGGGCCCAGACCCCTGGGCGCTTAGGTTTAGACCAGCGTGCTGACCTCTCTGTTGGTCTAGGTGGGGCTACGATGTGTTGATCTTCCGAGGCCGGGCATGACCCAAAAAAGTGTGTCCGGCCAAATGGGATCGAGCGTGTTGGGTTATGTGGTGCACCCCTGCAGGGAAGTTAATCTATTCGAATAGCTGTGATCTTCGGTAACAGGACGACTTGGAGTTGTACCTTGACCTTATGACAACTAGAACCGGATACTTAATAAACCACATCCTTCCAAGTGCCAGATACAACCGGTGGTCGCTCTCTCACAGGGCGACGAGGGGAGGATCATCGGTTAGTATTATGCTATGCGATGACACTCGGAGGACTTCAGTCTACTCTCTTCTACATGCTGCAAGACGGAGGCTGCCAGAAGCGTAGTCTTCGAAAGGACTAGCTATCCCCCCTTATCCCGGCTTTCTGCAGTTCAGTCCACATATGATAGCCTTATTCCAGTTGATACCAATGCATACATATGTAGTGTAGCTCCTTGCTTGCGAGCACTTTGGATGAGTACTCACGGTTGCTTTCTCCCTCTTTTCCCCTATCCCTTCTACCTGGTTGTCGCAACCAGATGCTGGAGCCCAGGAGCCAGACGCCATCGTCGACGACGACTCCTACTACACCGGAGGTGCCTACTACTACGTGCTGCCCGCTGACGACGACCAGGAGTAGTTAGGAGGATCCTAGGCAGGAGGCATGTGCCTCTTTCGATCTGTATCCCAGTTTGTGCTAGCCTTCTTAAGGCAAACTTGTTTAACTTATGTCTGTACTCAGATATTGTTGCTTCCGCTGACTCGTCTATGATCGAGCTCTTGTATTCGAGCCTTCGAGGCCCCTGGCTTGTAATATGATGCTTGTATGACTTTTTATTTGTAGAGTTGTGTTGTGATATCTTCCCGTGAGTCCCTGATCTTGATCATACACGTTTGCGTGTATGATTAGTGTACGGTCAAATCGGGGGCGTCACAAGTTGGTATCAAAGCCGACTGCCTGTAGGAATCCCCCTTCCACACTCCTTGGCCGAAGTTGAGTCTAGACATTAAAAAACTTTTACTAACATGGCTGTGTGCCTTACGGGCCCACATCGCCATCTGGGTGGTATTAGGCTCTTTTACTCCTCGATCCTTACTCTGGGACACTGAACTCTCTCCTACTCGGGTTAAACGAGTTTACTAACTCTAACACTAGGATCCCGTGACCACATTCACCCCAAAGTTGGATAAGCCCTAGTTATTCCTTAGAGTGGTATTTGAACATTTTCCACATTGTCATTTGACTCCTGTGAAAACATGTTTGTTTTCAGATGGAACCCACGAGGCAGGTCGTGCGCCACACGACGGCCATTGGTGCCTCAGGATCACCTGCTGTGTTGGTTGAGATGATGACCTATCTGGGTTATCGGTGGCACCCTGAGTACACCGTCTATGAGGAGTACCAGGACTTCAACCAGGAGCAGTACCGTGCCATCGTCCACCTCTACTCTCGAGAGTATGACTCCACTACCGTGCTGCACACTGCTCATGATGTTGGAGTGACCATCGACATGGCGGTCCACGATGCTGCTTATGCTGCTCTGACACGTCTTCACGGAGAGTATCAGTAGTTGGACACCTCCCCCTTCAGGCACATTGCTATCGCATCTGATGTTGGTGCGGAGGGATACTACACTGCTGCCTACTCTACCGTCACCCGAGAGCCCTTCTACCATTAGAACCTGGTTCTGCATGCTGATGGGCTGGATAGAGCTAACCGAGCTCTTCGCCACGAGTTGTACACCACCCGTCAGCATCTGTACCGTGCTCTGACGCTGTTGCACCCCTCTGTCTGATCTGGTGATCTGTCGCGTTCTGCGGTCTACCCTGCCAGGACCGTGATGCCCCAGGGCGTCGGCTGGCCAGATGTGGGAGGCTACTCTCCTGCACTTGGTCCTCTCCTGCCACCTGCGCATCGGGTTCTGCACCAGAGTATCCGCGGACCCCAGGCTGCTCGCGTGGAGGTCTTCCCTTTGCGTCACTACCAGTTGTCAGGCTACACCTACCTCCACAGTTCCTCATGGGACTGATGAAGGCTTGCTTATTAGTGTTAGATGCATTCGTCGCGAGCCTGCGTGCCGCCTATGATGTATTAGTCTATGTACTGAACTCTGTGTACCGAACTCTATGCATGATCTCTTTTGTAAGATATGCCGTCTACTATGTAGTATCTATTGTGCTGCTTTCATTGTGCATATTTCATCATGAATGATTCTTGTCCTTGCAAAATTTCTCGATGCTGAACTACCCCTGTTATATATTAGCAGGATGGTTAGACCAGCTGGTCATGGACGTGGTGGCAACCTCCCACCACCGCCTGAGTACATGGCTGGTATGATCCAATAGCTTGAGATTAATCGCCAGTTCATGGAGAATATGATGGCTCGGTTTCCTCGACCCAATATGAACCAGCAGCCAACCCCAGTAACTCTGCAGGATTTCATGCGCCTGAACCCAACTGTGTATCGCAGCTCAACTCAGCCTCTGGATGCTGACGACTGGCTCCGTGACATCACCTATGAGATGGAGTCTGCTGATGTAGCCCCTACCAGCTATGTCACCTTTGCTTCCTTCTTCCTGAAGGGACCCGTAACTCAATGGTGGGACAGCCACAGGCGTACTCTGCCAGTTGGAACAATCATCACCTGGCCAGACTTCCAAGCTGCCTTCCATGCTCGCTTCATTCCTCAGGGAGTCATGGACCATAAGAAGCGTGAGTTTCGAAACCTCATCCAAGGCAACAAGATTGTTGAAGCTTATCAGCGGGAGTTTCTTGACTTGTCCCGCTATGCTGAAGAGGACATTGCGACTGATGCACGCATACAGGAGAAGTTCCGTGATGGCCTTCAAGCTGACATCAAGCTCGCACTTCTAGTGCATGACTTTGCTGATTTTGCCACTCTGGTGAACAAGGCCATCAATGTCGAAACTGGTCTGCAGGAATACCAGAGCTCTCACAGGCGCAACCATGACACGGGCTCATCTTCGGGCCCGTCCTCGCAGAAGCGCAAGATATGGGTTCCCAATAGCTTGTACCAGCCGGATGCACCTAACCCAAGGCAGACCTATGATGCACCTCGTCTGCCTGCTCCTCCGACTAGGCAGCCAAGACTCCCAGCTCCACCACCACAAGCTCCTGTTCCCACTCCCAATAATGGGTTGTGCTTTAGGTGTGGACAACCAAGGCACCATGGTAGGGAATGCAACCAGAACCAAAATCAACTGGCCCTTCCAGCAACTGGCCGTGGAAGCAACCAGCCCCACAGCAACAATGCCAAGTCTTATGGTCGTGTTCATGCCAACCACGTTGATCTGAGCAAAGCTCAAGACCAGCCTGCTACTGTGATGGATACCCTCCTCGTAAATTCAGTACCAGCATCCGTTTTATTTGATACAGGTGCATCGCATTGATTCATGTCAGAAGGTTTTGCATGCTTGCACGATATTAAATGTGAGGACATGAATGCTTCACTATTAGTACACCCCCTGCGGGACAATGTCGAACCTCCATGATTTGCAACGACGTCCCTGTAGAAATCGAAGGACTGGAATTCCTTGTCTCTCCCATCGTACTGAAGTCCTGTAGCATTGATCTCATTCTGGGAATGAATTGGTTAAAAGCGCATACTGCTTCTATAGTTTGCGCCACTAAGACCGTCCATCTGCTACACCCTTCAGACGAAATAGTTACTTATCAAGCTCATCTGGTGCAAAACGTCGAGGCACGGCTTTATGCCTTGAATGCGTTGAATGCTGCACCACTTGAGGGCATTGAAAACATTCCCGTCGTTCGTGAATTCCAAGATGTCTTCCCAGAAGAACTTCCAGGGATTCCCCCTACTAGATCTGTCGAATTCATCATCGACTTAAAACCCGGCACCACCCCTATAGCTAAACGACCCTACAAGATGCCGCCGCATGAGCTCATTGAACTTAAGGAGGAAATCGACAAATCTCTTGTCAAAGGTTTCATTCGCCCAAGTTGCTCTCCTTGGGGAGCACCTTCTCTCTTTGTTAAGAAGAAGGATGGGACAAACCGATTAGTCCAAGACTACCGTCCTATAAACCAAGCTACCATTCAGAATAAATATCCTCTTCCTCGGATCAATGATCTTTATGATCAATTGGCTGGCTCATCAGTGTTCTCCAAACTCGATTTGAGGCTAGGTTACCACCAGATCCGTGTTCGTGAAGAGGACATCCCAAAAACCGCCTTCGTGACTCGGTATGGATCATACGAGTACACCGTCATGTCATTCGGCTTAATGAATGCTCCCGCCACCTTCTCTCGTCTGATGAACTATATATTCATGGATTACCTCGACAAGTTTGTCGTGGTTTATCTGGACGATATCCTTGTATTTTCCAAGAACAAGGAAGAACATGCTGAACATCTTCGTCTTGTGCTGGAAAAACTTCGGGAGCATCAGCTGTATGCTAAGTATTCCAAGTGTGAATTCTGGCTCCCCGAAGTAACCTATCTTGGGCATGTCATCTCCAAGGATGGTATTTCTGTCAACCCTGAACGAGTTCAGGCCATTCTCGATTGGACTCCTCCGAAGAATGTGAAGCAAGTCCGAAGTTTCCTCGGTCTCGCCAGCTATTGCCGTCGATTCGTCAAGAACTTCTCCAAGATTGCCAGGCCCCTGACTAATCTGTTGCATAAGGGTGTCAAGTTTGACTGGACAGACAAGTGTCAGGAAAGTTTCCAGGCGCTCAAAGACAAGTTGACTTCTGCCCCCGTGCTTGCACCACCTGATACTAAGAAGGACTTCATCATTTACTGCGACGCTTCCCGTCAAGGATTAGGCTGTGTCCTAATGCAGGAACGCAGAGTGATTGCTTATGCCTCTTGTCAACTGCGCCCTCATGAAGAAAACTACCCAGTTCACGACCTCGAGCTGGCTGCTATCATTCATGCACTGAAGCAGTGGCGACATTACCTTCTTGGTAATCGTTGTGAGATCTTCACTGACCATCAAAGTTTGAAGTATCTGTTTACTCAGCCAGATCTGAACCTCCGTCAGCAGAGATGGATGGAGACTGTTGCAGACTTTGACGTGGGTATATCCTATACCCTCGGCAAGGCTAATGTAATGGCTGATGCCTTGAGCCACAAGTCTTACTGCAACCACCTACAGGTTCACAAAGTTCAGCCCTCGCTTGTCGAAGAATTTAGAAAGCCGAACCTCCATATTGTTCCTCCTGGAGCACTCGCTCCCCCTCCCCCAGAGTTCCGCAAGATGAATCTTCTTGTTGTTACTAAGGGTTCTCTAAATACCCTGACTGTCGTACCAGATCTCTTAGCTGGTATAAAGACTATTCAAGGTTATGACTCTGAAGTCCATAAGATTAAACGCCATCTAGCAGAAGGAAAGCCCTCATTCTTCACGATCGCCGACGATGGCGCCTTGTATTTCAAAGGCCGCCTAGTGGTACCATGTTCGAAGAAAAACCTGGATAAGACTAAAAGGGTTATGCAAGAAGCTCATGATACGCCTCTGTCCATCCATCCTGGTAGTACGAAGATGTATCAGGATATTCGCCAAAGATTCTGGTGGTCTAATATGAAGCAGGACATTGCTTGTTATGTTGCGGAGTGTGACGTTTGCCGTCGCATCAAAGCTGAGCATCAAAGGCCTGCTGGAACTCTGCAACCTATCTCTATTCTTGAATGGAAATGGGACCATGTTGAAATGGACTTCGTCACTGGATTTCCCAAGTCACAGAAAGGTAATGATGCTATTCTTGTCGTCATTGGCCGGCTTTCTAAAGTTGTACATTTTCTGGCAGTCAAAGAGACAATCACTGCTAGTCAGCTTGCTACTCTCTACATGGGCAGAATTGTTTCACTTCACGGTACTCCACTGGTTATCAGTTCAGACCGTGGCAGCTTATTCACTTCAAGGTTTTGGGCGAGTTTCCAAGAAGCTATAGGAACTCATCTGTCATTCAGTACTGCGTTTCATCCTCAGTCGCAAGGACAGGTTGAATGTGTCAACCAAGTTCTCGAAGACATGCTTCGAGCTTGTGTAATATCATTCGGCAAGAAATGGGAGGAATCTCTTCCATATGCTGAGTTCTCTTATAATAATAGCTATCAAGCTAGTCTGAAGATGTCCCCCTTCGAAGTGCTATATGGATGAAAGTGTCGAACCACTCTGAACTGGTCAGAAACGGGGGAACGTCCACTCTTTGGTCCGGATATTATCCAACAGGCCGAAGAACAAGTTCGCATTATTCGCGAGAATCTCAAGACTACTCAGTCACGTCAGAAAAGTCAGTATGACCGTCATCACCAAGACATGGTCTATCAATCTGGCGAAAAGGCTTATCTTCGAGTTACACCAATGAAGGGTGCACACTGCTTCGGGATCAAAGGAAAGCTAGCTCCCCGCTATATTGGTCCTTTCACTATTCTCGAAAGGCGTGGAAAGGTGGCATATCAACTGGAGCTTCCGCCGAACCTTTCTCAGGTTCACGATGTGTTCCACGTGTCACAACTCCGACGCTGCTTCAAGGACCCAATCCGAGCAGTGGATCATGAAGTGCTTGAATTGCAACAGGACCTCTCCTATAAAGAGCATCCGGTTCGCATTCTCGACCAAGCTGAACGCCGCACACGTCAGAAGGCGATCAAGTTCCTCAAGGTCCAGTGGTCGAATCACTCTGAAGACGAAGCCACCTGGGAACGCGAGGATCGTCTTCGTGATGAATACACCGCACTGTTTCCTTCTACCTCCTAAATCTCGGGATGAGATTTCTTGTAGTGGAGGAGAATTGTAACGCCCGGATAATTAAGCTACAGTGAATCTCCGCTAATGATGCCATGTCATCTTTGATTACTGTTGCTAAACTTTCGTTAGTTCAAACCGATTCAAAAATCAATTCAAAAAAATGGCAAACAACAAAAGTTTTTAAAAGTTGAAACAAAAATGTTTGGTGGTTGCGAATATTACAAGGGTAATTATAGTGCAGCAAACATATTTTTAGAAAATGCCTAAATACTTTTAAATGAATTAAACAGAAAAGAAATAATAAAAGAAAATACAAAAAGGGAAAAAAAAGTGCCCCTGGCCCGACTGGGCCAACCGGCCCAGCTGGCCACTTCCGCCGGCCTGGTCGAACCGGCCCAACCGGCCATCCCTTATCCCCACGACCAAACCCTAACCCCACCCCGTCGCCCCACTCCCCCCACACTCCCTCGTCTCTCCCTCTCACCCGATCCAGATCGGATCGGGCCGTCCCCGTTGGCGGCGCCGCCGTTCACCATCGCCGCCGCCGCCCAGCGCCCGCCTCCTTAACCCTCCTTCCCGGTGCCCCCACACTCGGCTGGTTCTGGATCGGGGAGGGGCCCGATCCCGCTCCGCCCTGCACACCCGATCCCGTCGCCCGTCACCGCGACGACCTCGCCATCCCGCGCCAGGACGCCGCGCCCGGAGCACGCGCCTCCTCGCCGGCCTACACATCGTCTCCGCCACGCACGTCATCGTCGTTGTCCTCCCCAACCCCACTGCCCCGTTCCCTACGCCCCAACGTGAGCTCGCTGCCGCGCTCGTCTCCGCGCTCTTCTCTCTCGCGCCTCTGCTCACCGCGGCCTCGCCGTGACCGGCGTGCCTCCGCACGCGCCGTGGCCGCGCCCTCTCCCCCCCGCTACTGCCTCGTCCAGCGCACGCGCACGCCAGCTCACCTTCCACCACGCCCCGCTCCCCGCGCCCAGCTGTCGCACCATTGCCCTCTGTACGCGCCATCCGGGAGCCCTGCTGGCTCGCGCCCGCGGCAGCCTCGCCTCCGTCCCGTGCTCCACGGCTCACCAGAGCCCGCCTCCCCTGGTGGCCTCGGGCACGCGCCCGCGCGCCGCCGTCCCCTGCTGCTCGCCGCTAGGGCCCCTCCGCCACTGGCTGACGCCGCTGCTCCAGCCCGCGTGCCTCGCCCTGCTGCACTGGGTTACGGCCTCCGCCGACGCCCCCCCTGTTACGCCGTTCGGGTGCACAGGCGCCCACGCCCATTACGCCCAAAACCGCCAAGACCCCCTGGCCAATGACACAGGGGGCCCACACCCCCAGAACGTAAAAAATAATAATATAACAAAAATAAAATAAAATAATAAAAATAAAATTAATTAATTAACTAATTAACTTAATTAGTTCTGATTAAATAAACCAATTAAGATTAATTAACCTAATGATTAATTAACCTAATTAACTACTATTAATTAGCTAATTAATCAGTATGACAGTGGGGCCCACCCCCTAATGAATTTTGATTAGTTTAATTAAACTGTTTAATTAACATGTGTCACTGACCAGTGGGACCCACTGGTCAGGTTGACCAGTCAACCCCCGTTGACTTCTGATGTCAGCATGACATCATGCTGATGTCATAAATCCATTTCGAATTAATTTAAATAATTAATTAATATACAAAAATTAATAAAATCTTTAGAAAATCATATCTTTTAATCCGTAACTCGGATTAAAATATTTTCAACATGAAAGTTGCTCAGAACGACGTGACGAATCCGGATACGCAACCCGTTCGTCCGCCACAGACCCCTAACATATCAAACACACAACTTTCCCCCTCCGGCTCCTCTACCTGAAAACGCGAAACATCGGGGATACTTCCCCGGATGTTTCCCCCCTTCACCGGTATCACCTCATACCGCGATAGGGCACCCCTAGCACCGATACTTGTCATGTCATGCATCGCTATGCATCTGTTTGCTTAAATTTTTATTGTTTCTCCCCCTCTTCTCTCGCTAGACACCGAGACCGACGCCGCTGCTACCCAGTACGACTACGGAGTTGACGACCCCTCTCTCTTGCCAGAGTAACTAGGCAAGCCCCCCCTTTGATCACCAGATATCGCCTACTGTTTTCTCTACTGCTTGCATTAGAGTAGTGTAGCATGTTACTGCTTTCCGTTAATCCCATTCTGATGCATAGCCTGTCCTTGCTACTACTGTTGTTACCATTACCTGCTATCCTACTGCTTAGTATAGGATGCTAGCGTTCCATTAGTGGCCCTACACTCTTGTCCGTCTGCCATGCTACACTACTAGGTCGTGATCTCTTCGGGAAGTGATCATGGGCATATACTATGCACTTTATACTATTACATTACCTATGGTACTGTTTGGAGTTGGGGGCTGAACGGGCAGGTGGCTCCATCCCGGTAGAGGTGGGCCTGGGTTCCCGACGGCCCCCGACTGTTACTTTGAGGCGGAGCGACAGGGCAGGTTGAGACCACCTAGGAGAGAGGTGGGCCTGGCCCTGGTCGGCGTTCGCAGATACTTAACACGTTTAACGAGATCTTGGTATTTGATCTGAGTCTGGCTACTGGCCTATACGCACTAACCATCTACGCAGGGACAGTTATGGGCACTCGATGTCGTGGTATCAGCCGAAGCCTTCGTGACGTCAGCAACGGAGCGGCGCGCGCTGGATTGGACTGGAATGCCTACTAGGCTAGGTTTGCTTCCGGCCGCCCATGCAACATGCAGGTGTGCTAAGGGTGATGGGCCCAGACCCCTGGGCACTTAGGTTTAGACCGGCGTGCTGACCTCTCTGTTGGTCTAGGTGGGGCTGCGACGTGTTGATCTTCCGAGGCCGGGCATGACCCAGAAAAGTGTGTCCGGCCAAATGGGATCGAGCGTGTTGGGTTATGTGGTGCACCCCTGCAGGGAAGTTAATCTATTCGAATAGCCGTGATCTTTGATAACAGGATGACTTGGAGTTGTACCTTGACCTTATGACAACTAGAACCGGATACTTAATAAAACACACCCTTCCAAGTGCCAGATACAACCGGTGGTCGCTCTCTCACAGGGCGACGAGGGGAGGATCATCGGTTAGGATTATGCTATGCGATGACACTCGGAGGACTTCAGTCTACTCTCTTCTACATGCTGCAAGACGGAGGCTGCCAGAAGCGTAGTCTTCGAAAGGACTAGCTATCCCCCCTTATCCCGGCTTTCTGCAGTTCAGTCCACATATGATAGCCTTATTCCAGTTGATACCAATGCATACATATGTAGTGTAGCTCCTTGCTTGCGAGTACTTTGGATGAGTACTCACGGTTGCTTTCTCCCTCTTTTCCCCCTATCCCTTCTACCTAGTTGTCGCAACCAGATGCTGGAGCCCAGGAGCTAGACGCCACCATCGACGACGACTCCTACTACACCGGAGGTGCCTACTACTACGTGCTGCCCGCTGACGACGACCAGGAGTAGTTAGGAGGATCCCAGGCAGGAGGCATGCGCCTCTTTCGATCTGTATCCTAGTTTGTGCTAGCCTTCTTAAGGCAAACTTGTTTAACTTATGTCTATACTCAGATATTGTTGCTTCCGCTGACTCGTCTATGATCGAGCTCTTGTATTCGAGCCTTCGAGGGCCCTGGCTTGTAATATGATGCTTGTATGACTTTTTATTTGTAGAGTTGTGTTGTGATATCTTCCCGTGAGTCCCTGATCTTGATCGTACACATTTGCGTGTATGATTAGTGTACGGTCAAATCGGGGGCGTCACATCCGGCCCATGGATAATAGGCCGGACGCCTGAGGACCCCTTAGTCCAGGACTCCCTCAGCAGTCCAGATTGGTTTTGAGCCCCAGCTACATAGAAATATGGAAGCTTATATGGATGACATAGTGGTCAAAACCAAGGACAGGGCGACACTTGTACAAGATTTGGAAGAGACGTTTGCAAATCTGCGCAAGATCAACCTCAAGTTGAACCCTGAGAAGTGTGTCTTCGATGTTCCATCCAGCAAACTTCTCGTGTTCTTTCTGTCATAGCGTGGGATCGAGGCGAATCCAGACAAGATCAAGGCTATTGAGCAGATTGAGGTGCCCAAGCGGATCAAGGATGTGCGTCGGCTCACTGGCTACGTTGCCGCCATGAGTAGTTCATCTCCAAGTCTGCTGAGCGCGCCCTTCCCTTTTTTCAAAATCTTGAAAAAGGCGGGCCCAATGGAATGGACCCCAGAGGCCGAAGAAGCACTGCAGGATTTGAAGAAATACCTCTCCTCTACACCGATACTGGTTGCGCCCAAACCACAAGAGCCATTGTTGTTGTATCTGGCGGCAACGAATCAAGTGGTCAGTGTCGCGCTAGTGGCGCAGAGGGAGGTCGATGAAGAGGCAGTGGCAATGGCAGAACTGGCAGATGGCAAGCCAGAGCTCCCCCCGGTTGGGCCTGGTGCCGGCAAGGCAAGGCCCCCAGCAGAGTCTGACGCTGGCAGGATAGGGCCTACGCAACCAAACGAAGTGGTGTAGAAGAAGAAAATGATGCAGCACCCGGTTTACTTTGTCAGCTCCCTCTTGCAGGGGGCTAGGTCGAGGTACTCCGGTGTGCAGAAATTTCTCCTCGGCCTCCTTATGGCCTCGAGGAAGCTGCGTCATTACTTCCAAGCACACGAAATCACCGTCGTCACTCGCCTCCCATTGCAGCAGATATTGCACAACCCAGACGCAACCAGGAGGATTGTGGAGTGGGCCGTGGAACTATCGAGCTTTGGTTTGAAATTTGAAAGTACTTCGACAATCTAGAGCAGAGTCTTAGCAGAGTTCATTGCCGAGAGGACCTCAACACCCAACAAGGAGATCCAGGAGACCACTCTCCTCGGCAAGGGGGCAAGTCGCAACTGGATTATGTACTTTGATGGGGCTTTCTCGCTGCAAGGCGCCGGAGCTGGTGTGCTGCTCGTTGCACCCACCGGAGAGCACCTCAAGTATGTAATCCAGCTGCACTTTCCCAGGGAGATGTCCATGAACAACACTGCTGAATACGAGGGTTTGCTTGCCGGTCTCAGGATCGCAGTAGACCTCAGGATTAAGAAGCTCATCGTCAGGGGTGATTCACAGCTTGTCGTCGGGCAAGTCAACAAAGATTATCAAATCCCGTTGATGGAGGCCTACGTAGATGAGGTGAGGTAGCTGGAGGAGCGTTTTGAAGGTATACAGGACAAGCATGTTCCCCGAGTGGAAAAAGACATCGCCGACTACCTGTCGAAGCGCGTCGCCTTCAAACTACCTGTGGAACTAGGTACTTTTGTGCTTCGGTTGACTCAACCATCCGTTGAACCATCAACAGAGCAGAACAAGCGAAGGAAATCAGGCCTCCGCAAGTACTTTCCCACCGGGCTCCCAGGAGCCACCGGCAAAGATGTTGCCATGGACGGTGAGCCTGCCGTGGGGCAACCAACTCCGGTGGGGCGTCAAGCCCTGGCTGTAGAGACAGCCGCTCCCATGGCGGAGGGAATGCCTTTAGTCCTTACCATCGAGCCCCAGGCTCCGGCATGGGCACAACATACCGTCTGATTCCTCCAAACAGGGGAACTCCCTGAGGAGCACGAAGAAGCGGAGAAAGTAGCCCGTCGGTCTGCCATGTATTAGTTCATCGACGACGTCCTGTAGAGAAAGAGATCAAACTATGTGAAATTGAAGTGCATTCCCCAGGAGGAAGGACTGGAGCTGTTGGCGGAGATACACGGAGGCATATGTGGCTCCCACATAGGGTCGCAGGCCCTTGGCGTCAAGGCATTCTGGCAAGGTTTCTTCTGGCCCACTGCCCTCCAGGATGCAACGACACTAGTAACCAAGTGTGAAGCGTGTCAGTTCCATTCGAAGAAGCTTCATCAACCATCTCAATCCCTTCAAACGATTCCTCTCTCCTGGCCATTTTTGGTCTGGGGGCTCGACATACTGGGCCCCTTCCCCCACGCTATCGGGGGCTTTGAGTACTTGTACGTTGCAATCGACAAGTTCACAAAGTGGCCGAAGGTGGAAGCGGTAAGGAAGGTGATGGTGCAATCTGCCGTCAAAGTCTTCAAGGGGCTAGTATACCATTTTGGTGTGCCAATCAGAGTCATCACCGACAAAGGCACACAGTTTACAAGCCACACCTTCATACAATACATCCAAGACCTCGGCAGCAAGGTTTGTTTTGCTTCCGTGGCACACCCACGGAGCAACGGCCAGGCGGAGAGGGCAAATGCTAAAGTACTGTGAGGCCTGAGGATAAAGACTTTTGACAGGCTGCACAAGAGCAGAAGGCACTGGATTGATGAGTTGCCGGTGGTTCTTTGGTAAATCAGAACGATGCCAAATCGAGCCACTGGCCAGACACCCTTCGCCCTGGTATACAGGGCGGAAGAAGTTCTCCCCACGGAACTCACATATGAGTCACCTCGAGTGCTCGCTTATGATGAGCTTGAGCAAGAGTAGTTGCGGCAAGATGACGCAATGCTCCTTGAGGAAGATCGTCTTTGGGTGGCTATGAGAGCAGCGCGCTACCAGCAAGCCTTGCGCCACTACCATAGCCGCGAGGTCCATGCCCGAAGCTTTAAGGAAGGCGACCTTGTTCTTCGGCGCGTTCAATCGGCCAAGAATTCCAACAAGTTGACGCCAAAGTGGGAAGGCCCTTATCGGGTAATACGAGTCACCAGGCCCGGCGTAGTCCGCGTGGAGACTGAAGATGCTATTCCAGTGAGCAACTCCTGGAACATCGAACATCTTTGCAAGTTTTACCCATAAGGCGCAGTTGCCCCCCCCCCCCCGACAAGCCACCTTTTGTACGAGCCTTGCCGGCAAAGCATGTAACCCTGTATACAAAGCCAGGCGCAGAACCTGAACATAAATAAATGAAGCGTTGGCACCCTAAGTTTTAACATGCATGCTAGTTTGAGTCTCTCCCTCGGTTAGGGTCAATAGTGCTTAGCAGCGGCTGACCCCTTGCATAGAGGTCGAGTGTGCGACTCTCTGTTCCTTTCCATCCTTTTTTGGTTTGCAGGGTACATGGACATTTCTGCTGAGCTATTTGGAAGAAAGAGAACAGGCTGACGCCCCGACCCCGACAAGCCAAGGTTGCCGGGGGCTGCAGGTCTAAGGGTCCAATCACGGCAAGCCAAGGTTGCCGGGGGCTGCGACATCAGATAAGTCTTTCTCCCCCACTACGTGCCCCCGTATGAACCTTGAACGTATAAGGCTTCGCTCACTCTCGTACCATCTTGCTCCCTCTGTCTCGTGTCCGAAAACCTTACTTTGGGCCGGAACTTGGTTGTAGTGCGATGAGAAGAGGGCGAGCGAGGGGCCTAATCCTACTCGGCCCCTACCTCCGCCAAGGGCGTGAGTGTAACCGAGCCATAGAGCAGGAGAACAGCAAGGCCTGTTACAGGGATACAATGTTTATCTTAAGATAACGAGGACGCATTCCTCGGTGTGTCCCTCGCCACCGCACAAGCAAAACCTGGCAAACACCCTTCTTTTAATTCGTACGTTGTAAACAAGTACAATTTGTACAAAATGAGTACACGAGCGAGGGGATTACAAGATCTAAATTTTACCAAGGCCCGTGGGCTTACCAACTAAAAAAAGATAAGTGCCCTGTGATCCCCGTTCTTGCCATTTTCCCCCCAGGTGTGGCAGGTGAAGGCAAAAAGAAGGCGACGAGGAACATGCCGATGGAGAGCTTGACGAGGAAGGCCATCGGCAGGGCGCATGGCCGAGGGAGGGGCGGCGCGGTCAGTCAGAGTCGGAGTCAGCGTTCCCTGATGTCTACTACACAACCTTCTTCTTGTAGACGTTGTTGGGCCTCCAAGTGCAGAGGTTTGTAGGACAGTAGCAAATTTCCCTCAAGTGGATGACCTAAGGTTTATCAATCCGTAGGAGGCGTAGGATGAAGATGGTCTCTCTCAAGCAACCCTGCAACCAAATAACAAAGAGTCTCTTGTGTCCCGAACACATCCAATACAATGGTAAATTGTATAGGTGCACTTGTTCGGCGAAGAGATGGTGATACAAGTGGTATATGGATAGTAGATATATGTTTTTGTAATCTGAAAATATAAAAACAGCAAGGTAACTAATGATAAAAGTGAGCATAAACAGTATTGCAATGTGTTGAAACAAGGCCTAGGGTTCATACTTTCACTAGTGCAAGTTCTCTCAACAATAATAACATAATTGGATCATATAAATATCCCTCAACATGCAACAAGGAGTCACTCCAAAGTCACTAATAGCGGAGAACAAACGAAGAGATTATGGTAGGGTATGAAACCACCTCAAACAGCCCTAGAGTTCATACTAGAATAACACCTTAAGACACAAATCAACCAAAACCATAATGTCACCTAGATACTCCAATGTCACCTCAAGTATCCGTGGGTATGATTATACGATATGCATCACACAATCTCAGATTGATCTATTCAAACCAACACAAAGTACTTCAAAGAGTGCCCCAAAGTTTCTATCGGAGAGTCAAGACGAAAATGTGTGCCAACCCCTATGCATAGGTTCATGGGCGGAACCCGCAAGTTGATCACCAAAACATGCATCAAGTGGATCAATAGAATACCCCCCATTGTCACCACGGTTATCCCACGCAAGACATACATCAAGTGTTCTCAAATCCTTAAAGACTCAATCCGATAAGATAACTTCAAAGGGAAAACTCAATTCATTACAAGAGAGTATAGGGGGAGAAACATCATAAGATCCAAATATAATAGCAAAGCTTGTGATACATCAAGATCGTACCACCTCAAGAACACGAGAGAGAGAGAGAGAGATCAAACACATAGCTACTGGTACATACCCTCAGCCCCGAGGGAGAACTACTCCCTCCTTGTTATGGAGAGCACCAGGATGATGAAGATGGCCACCGAAGAGGGATCCCCCCCTCCGGCAGGGTGCCGGAACGGGTCTAGATTGGTTTTTGGTGGCTACGGAGGCTTCTGGTGGTGGAACTCCCGATCTATTGTGCTCCTCGACAGTTTTAGGGTATATGGATATATATATATATATAGGCGGAAGAAATACATCAGGGGAGCCATGCGGGGCCCACGAGGGTGGAGGGCGCGCCCAGGGGGGTGGGCGTGCCCCCCTGCCTCGTGGCTTCCTCGTTGATCCCCTGACGTGCACTCCAAGTCTCCTATATTGCTTTCTTTCCAAAAATAACTTTTCCGAAGGTTTCATTCCATTTGGACTCTGTTTGATATTCCTTTTCTGCGAAACACTGAAACAAGGGAAAAACAAAAACTGGCACTAGGCTCTGGGTTAATAGGTTAATCCCAAAAATAATATAAAAGTTCATAATAAAGCCCATGAACATCCAAAACAGATAATATAATAGCATGGAACAATCGAAAATTATAGATACATTGGAGACGTATCAGCATCCCCAAGCTCAATTGCTGCTTGTCCACGAGTAGGTAAATGATAAAAACAAAATTTTTGATGTGGAATTCCACCTAGCATATTTCTCAATGTAATCTTCTTTATTGTGGCAAGATTATTCAGATCCATAAGATTCAAGACAAAAGTTTAATATTGACATAAAACAATAATACTTCAAGCATACTAACGAAGTAATCATGTCTTCTCAAAATAACATGGCCAAAGAAAGCTATCCCTACAAAATCATATAGTCTGGCTATGCTCTATCTTCATCACACAAAATATTTAAATCATGCACAACCCCGATGACAAGCCAAGCAATTGTTTCATACTTTTGGTGTTCTCAAACTTTTTCAATCTTCATGCAATACATGAGTGTGAGCCATGGACATAGCACTATATGTGGAATAGAATGGTGGTTGTGGAGAAGACAAAAAGGAGAAGATAGTCTCACATCAACTAGGCGTATCAACGGGCTATGGAGATGCCCATTAATAGATATGAATGTGAGTGAGTAGGTATTGCGATGCAACAGATGCACTAGAGCTATAAGTATATGAAAGCTCAACAAAAGGAACTAAGTGGGTGTGCATCCAACTCGCTTGCTCATGAAGACCTAGGGCATTTTGAGGAAGCCCGTCATTGGAATATACAAGCCGAGTTCTATAATGAAAATTTCCCACTGGTACATGAAAGTGACAAAACAAGAGACTCTCTATCATGAAGATCATGGTGCTACTTTGAAGCACAATTGTGAAAAAATGGATAGTAGCATTGTCCCTTTTATTTTATTTTTTATTTTTTATTTTTTACTTGGCCTTTCTCTTGGGGGGGGGGGACAATGCTCTATTAATGATGATCATCACACTTCTATTTATTTACAACTCAATGATTACAACTCGATACTAGAACAAAGTATGACTCTATATGAATGCCTCAGGCGGTGTACCGGGATGTGCGATGACTCATGAGTGACATGTATGAAAGAATTATGAATGGTGGCTTTGCCACAAATACGATGTCAACTACATGATCATGCAAAGCAATATGACAATGATGAAGCGTGTCATAATAACGGAACGGTGGAAATTGAATGGCAATATATCTCAGAATGGCTATGGAAATGCCATAATAGGTAGGTATGGTGGCTGTTTTGAGGAAGATATAAGGAGGTTTATGTGTGACAGAGTGTATCATATCACGGAGTTTGGATGCACCGGCGAAGTTTGCACCAACTCTCAATGTGAGAAATGGCAATGCACGGTACCGAAGAGGCTAGCAATGATGGAAGGGTAAGAGTGTGTATAATCCATGGACTCAAAATTAGTCATAAAGAACTCACATACTTATTGCAAAAATCTACAAGTCATCAAAAACCAAGCATTACACGCATGCTCCTAGGGGGATAGATTGGTAGGAAAAGACCATCGCTCGTCCCCGACCGCCACTCATAAGGAAGACAATCAAATAACACCTCATGTTTCAACCCATAGGAGGCGTAGGATGAAGATGGTCTCTCTCAAGCAACCCTGCAACCAAATAAGAAAGAGTCTCTTGTGTCCCCAACACACCCAATACAATGGTAAATTGTATAGGTGCACTTGTTCGGCGAAGAGATGGTGATACAAGTGGTATATGGATAGTATATATATATGTTTTTGTAATCTGAAAATATAAAAACAACAAGGTAACTAATGATAAAAGTGAGCATAAACAGTATTGCAATGCGTTGAAACAAGGCCTAGGGTTCATACTTTCACTAGTGCAAGTTCTCTCAACAATAATAACATAATTGGATCATATAACTATCCCTCAACATGCAACAAAGAGTCACTCCAAAGTCACTAATAGCGGAGAACAAACGAAGAGATTATGGTAGGGTACGAAACCACCTCAAAGTTATTCTTTCCAATCAATCCGTTGGGCTATTCCTATAAGTGTCACAAACAGCCCTAGAGTTCGTACTAGAATAACACCTTAAGACAGAAATCAACCAATACCCTAATGTCACCTAGATACTCCAATGTCACCTCAAGTATCCGTGGGTATGATTATACGATATGCATCACACAATCTCAGATTCATCTATTCAAGCCAACACAAAGTACTTCAAAGAGTGCCCCAAAGTTTCTACCGGAGAGTGAAGACGAAAATGTGTGCCAACCCCTATGCATAGGTTCATGGGCGGAACCCGCAAGTTGAACACCAAAACATACATCAAGTGGATCAATAGAATACCCCATTGCCACCACGGTTATCCCACGCAAGACATACATCAAGTGTTCTCAAATCCTTAAAGACTCAATCTGATAAGATAACTTCAAAGGGAAAACTCAATTCATTACAAGAGAGTAGAGGGTGAGTATCATAAGATCCTAATACAATAGCAAAGCTCGCGATACATCAAGATCGTACCACCTCAAGAACACGAGAGAGAGAGAGAGAGAGAGAGAGAGAGAGAGAGAGAGATCAAACACATAGCTACTGGTACATACCCTCAGCCTCGAGGGAGAACTACTCCCTCCTCATCATGGAGAGCACCGGGATGATGAAGATGGCCACCAGAGAGGTATCCCCCCTCTGGTACAGTTTTAGGGTATATGGATATATATAGGCAGAAGAAATACATCAGGGGAGCCACGAGGGGCCCACGAGGGTGGAGGGCGTGCCCAGGGGGTGGGCGCGCCCCCCTGCCTCGTGGCTTCATCGTTGATCCCCTGACTGCACTCCAAGTCTCTTGTATTGCTTTCTTTCCAAAAATAACTTTTCCAAAGGTTTCATTCCGTTTGGACTCCGTTTGATATTCCTTTTCTGCGAAACACTGAAACAAGCGAAAAACAGAAACTGGCATTGGCTCTGGGTTAATAGGTTAGTCCCAAAAATAACATAAAAGTTCATAATAAATCCCATAAACATCCAAAATAGATAATATAATAGCACGGAACAATCAAAAATTATAGATACGTTGGAGACATATCATTCCCCTTGACGCCCTCGTCGTTGCTATCGCTGTCCTCCTCGTCACTCCCGCTTGAGGAAGAGCCTTCGTCATCGGAGGAGCTCTCCACGCATCACTTCAGGCGAGTTCCAGAGTCTCCAAAGATCTTGACGGAGAGCAGGCCATTCTCTAAATAGAGAATGAGCCCCGCCGTCAGGCTGTGGATACGAGCAAAAGTCTTCCATCCGCGACAAAGATACATGACGTGAGGGGCGGGAAAGTCAACGTCAACCCGCGTGACGCCGTTCCCGCAGCCCCTCATATGCAACCTCAGGGTCTGGGGCGGATCAAGCTCCTTCTCCCGAGAAAATGGAGCAGGGAGACGAATGCGACGGCACGGAGGGCGGCACAGCCTGATGAAGAACTCACGAGGCTGGTCCCCCACGTGGCCCTCCATTGGAGGAGGCATCGCTGGCAGAGGCAAGACCGGTGCGCCGCCCCGTCCCCCTCTTCCTCGAGCGTCACACCGACCTCGGCCTCGCCCCCTCCCCCTTCCTCTCATGGCCGGCTCCGCCGCCGCGAGCTCTTGGGAAGGAGGGACGCACTATCGAACAGAGACCCTCGCCGCCACCGTCGAAGGGCCGGCACCCCCTCTCGCCATGACAGATGGAAGAACAGAGCCAAGGTGGAAGGAGAGAAATGGTGAAAGATTGTGGGATGCCATCCCCCTCCCCCTTCTTATAAAGGGGCGGGGTCGGGGCTTCACCGCCCCACTTAGCTAATCCGGCCATCGGGGGCGCAGGGAATCGGGACCGACCCGCCGCTCCAATCAGCGACGACCCGGTTTCCTGCCTCATTATTTAAGGTCCGTGCCCCCCCCCCACGCGCTTCCTCTGCCTGCCACCTCAGGGACACGGGGGAAACGTGCCGAGCAAGCAGAAATCAAGGGGATGGGTGAGGCGACCGTTCTCCACCCCGTGATCGTGGGGCGCGGGCGCCTTGAAGACCACAACCCAAGTCCACTCTGTAAATGAGCCGCGCCTCTGCGTTTTCCTCTTTTTATGGGGAAGGCGCGAGCCGCCTATTTACCACGATGTGACGCATGCGTGCGGAAACCGCCCCACGCATGACCCCCACTTCGCAAGTTCAATGCGTGTCATGGGGAAGTGCAGCGGACGGAAAAATTACTCCAGTAAAAATCCGCCCTGCCTGCCCATGCACCGTTCTGGGCCTAGCCCAACAATGTGTCGCGCTTATGTGTGGCCCAGGCCTGGGGGCTCCTGTCAGTGTACAAAATTAGGGGCTCTCCTTTTGCACCCCTTTATTTGTGCACGGGCAGTCAGAGCCGTGCCCACGGCCGAACTGAGCAGGGCAGAAGAGGGATGCCGGAGCACAAGATAGCTAGAGCAACGCAAAGACCATGGGTGCAAAGAGAGAAAGAGGGCGAGGTGGACTCCCCCGGCAAGACTCTTGCCGGGGCGGCTTCCGCAGCCCCGGCAAGATCCTTGCCGGGGGAACTTGCCTGACACCAGCAGAGCGTGCCACCCTTGAGCCCAAGGGTTTCCGACGCCATCAGCCACATCAAAACCAAGGCTCGGGAGGCACCTCCATGATGGCATGCAGATCTTTGTGGAGATCATAAATACACAAGATCGGATGAGAACCAGAAGATGACGATCCTTGGCGAGATCGTTGCCAAGGAAATCCACGAGACCCCCAGCAAGATCCTTGTCGGGGACGACCGCGGTGCCACGGCAAGACCCTTGCCGAGGACGTCTGCGGGGCCACAGCCAGGCCCACGTCTGCCAAGACTCCATCGCCGCTCCCATGCAGCTGCTAGCTCAACCAGTTGGGCAGCCGTGTGCGTGGCAGCGTGTGGCCTCCACACCGACTCAACAAGCACCTGCGTGGTGGCATGCAGATCTTCGTGAAGGCTCCGCCATCACGCCAGCCCAGCAGCCAGCCAACATGGTGCTACAACTCCTCGCCAACTCGGACGCGCGTCGGAGGCAGGCGAGGCGGCGACAGCTGGGACGAGCTTCCTTGCCGTCCCTGATAAAGCAAGAGGGGCACGTCGGCAGTGCATTAAATGCATTTGTCCGACGGTGCCAGAGGATAGACTCAGCCGTGATGCACCTTTCCACCTCCTGTGTGCCACTGTGGCGACCCCTTTTGTCTATAAAAGGAGGCCCAAGGCGTAGTGGAGGGGGATTCGGATCTTTGGAACTAGAGAGACACCATAGCTAGTTCAAGAACTCAAGAACACTCAAAATATAAATCAAAGTAAGACTAGGGTATTATGCATCTCTGTGGCCCGAACCTGGGTAAACGATCCTTGTGCTAACCGCCAGACTCGCTCTTTGCACAACCCCGCGCCCGCCAATCGTAGAAGGGATCCCAGTGATCCCATAGGTGTCGTTTCCCATCGACAATGCTCTACAATGCACATGTCGCTACTTACTCGGCCACGGTTCATACTTGCTGAGAGACTGATCGACTAGTATGTATGTACATGTTTGTGACCAGACAGATAACGCTACGTACACTTTGACCGGGTGGATCCCAGCGGTCAGGGAGGATAAGGACGCACTTCCTTGCGTGTGAAGATATAGCTGCTCGGTCCCAGCTGTCAGGGGGAGGAATCGTTTTTATTTTGCGAGTAATAAGGAGGCACTTCCTTGTGTTCGAAGATTTAGCTGGTGGGTCCAGCTATCAGCCTCACCGCCTAAAGTCCTCTTTTGATGGATGTCCTCCGTTGACCATGTGGACCACACTGCACCAAGAGCACCAAGGCGGTGGACGACGGCAAGGCCTAGGAAGGGAACGACGCGGAGGCGGGGAAGATGCGACAGTGGATGCCCACGCGGAGGGGAGTACGTGGGTTGACTACTTCGACTATGGTGTGAGGATCCCGTCACTGGAGAATAACAGGAGGTGTGGCTGAGTATAGAGGGGTGGGATGGCCAATGGTGGCAGCACAGCTGGGCACGGGAGGCAGGAGCAGGTGGCACGGCCGGCACTGGTTTGGGCGGCTGGAGCAAGAAGACCAGAGGTTGAAGAAGCACGATGGCCGTTGGATGGACATCGTACGGTCACTACAGCTAGAATTATTTATATTGAGTAAGTTGACAAAGCCCTTGGTATGCGTCAACTTAGTAGGCCCATGGGTCAGCCTCCGAAATGGTGCACCCCAGATGTCAGGGGGAGGAATCATTTTTTGGGCGGCTGAAGCAAGCATATCCGAGATTGAAGAAGAAGCACGACATCCGTTGGATTGACATCCAACGGCCACTGCTGCTAGAACCGTGTGTTGACTATAAGTTGACAAAGCCTTGCATACGCATCAACTTAGTTTTTGTTTTTTAGGGGCCGCGTCAACTTAGTAGTCCCACAAGTGTGTGGCAGAGAACATATAGCTCATTTCCGATATGTAAGAATGTTCATCCCATTTTTGAATTCTAATGGAATTTACAACAGCCCATTTACAGTTTGTTAAAAGTACAACGCATTTTCTAGCTAGGACAACAATTAATAATTTCAACCAACTGCTCAAAACAGAATTGAATAAAATTTCCCACATTTTGATGGGATCCGAAATATTTTTATCCCGAAATTTCTAGTCAGGTCAAATATAATTTCAAAATAAATTTGTATTATGTAAAAATCCAATGAACTATTGCGCGCGCACAAGTAATGAAATCAAAATTTTCAAATTCCAAAAATAATATATTTTTTAAACTAATTACGTGTTTGGTGCATTTTTTATAGTTACTGCCTAGTTTTTGTAATTACATCACATTTATTATTTCTTAAAGCCCATTTTCTTGTTAAGCCTAATGCATCCCTCCTAGGAAAGATTTGTAGCCCAGTGGGGCGGAGAATAACAAGTTGACCCTGATATTGTGTACAACTGTCGGCCCAGTTGAATTGCTGATGTTTAAAAAAAGGCATGTGTAGTACAGTACAATCTTACATGGCTACTCAGCCCACATTCAGCGACGCCGAAAAGGCCCAAACAAGGTTTTGTACAACTTTTTGAAGTTACTGAGCTCAATTAATAACTTAAGAAAAAAGTTAGAGTACAATGGAACCTAATTAAAAGCTGTCACGAGCGAAGAAATAATTCAACGGGTCCCACTTGTGCGTGTGTGTGTGTGAGAGAGAGAGAGAGAGACCCATCGGTCAATGCTCGTAAATACATCTTTCAGCCATAAGCATTGTTGATGCTAAGTAAAAACTTGTATAGTTGACACAATCATATAGAACATCATAGCACATTGAACTTGCATACAAAAATTTCACGCAGACGGCACAATCAGGGTGGAAGCAGTGGATCGCTACAGGTAGGGCTATGTTGAAACCAATGAACTCGTACATAATGGTTCATCGTCTTTATTAATGACGGGGAAATATTTTGAATGTTGTGCAAAGAAAACAGACCGACAACACAATATATAAGTTCTGGTAGAACATTAAGTTGACATATAGCCCTTTGTAAAAAAAAGTCCAGGTAAAAAAATAGAACATGTTATAATCAAATGTACTCGCACATCAGTGCTTCACACCCATAGCTCGGATTTAACTAGTATCTGACAAGATTCAGTTGTTACCTCAAATTAGGGGACATCCAGGCAGCCACCCATGCCTCTTCTCCCAAAGAAGCAGTGGCCTCCGTCGCGCGATGGCGTAGGCCTTGTGCCATCCATCGTTCCGAGCAACACGGGGAAAGTCTGACGTTGACTCCTGTAATGGACGTCGTCGATGGACCCGGTGTGATAGCCTAGCTTATTAGGGATTAGGGCTGGACAAAAAGATCGAAGCTCGTGAGCTAAACGAGTAGCTCGTGACTCGGCTCGAATCGACTTGAACTCGAAGAATAACGAGTCGAGCCAAGCTTTAGTTTAAAATCGTGTATAGAGCAAGTTAAACGAGCCAATCTCACGAGTACTCTTGTAACTCGTTAGGCTCGGTACAAAAGATCAGCCACTCACACTACAAAAAAAACACCAGCCACTTAGCACCCTATGTCCTAGGCACACAATAGAAGGCCTAGCCGTTGAAGGCCCAACCGCCTAGGAGACTCATGTGTTACAAGAAAATTACTATTGTTAATGATATATATGTTTAATAAATACATAATTATTTTTATAATATTTGAGGGTTTTATGGTCATATCTTTAACGAGCTTAACAAGCTAAACAAGCCAGCTCACGAGTTATATGAGTCGAGCCAATCTTGGATTTGAGCTCGTTATAATAACGAATCGAGTTGAGCTTGCTCGTTAACGAAACGAGCTCTAGTGAGTCGAGCCGAGCTGGCTCGACTCGGCTCGAATTCCAGCCCTATTAGGGATGATAGACTACTCATAACAATAAGGAATTCCTTCTTTTCCAGGAGCCCATTTGGACAAAACTTCAAAGTTAAGTGTGCTCAGCTTGGAGTAGTTTCAGGATGGGTGACCAACCGGGAAGTTGCTCCCGGGTGCGCACGAGTGAGGACAAAGTGCGCAGAAAAGACTAGTACTGATCTGTGGGGCCAGTCTAGATCCCGCCAGGAGTAACGACGACCGGCGGGTGTGTCCGGGGCGTTACAAGTTGGTATCAGAGCCGACCCTCGCGATTACACGGATGTTTGCGGACAGGTGCACGGTCATGTTGTTCATGACGTTAGTGACCCGTCGTGGCACACGACATGTCACATGTGCCGGACTGGAAGCACAGACATATGTGCCAAGAGGGAACGTTCCTAATTCCTTCTTTTCCGGGAGCCCATTCGGACAGAAATCCAAAGTTAAGCGTGCTCAGCTTGGAGTAGTTTCAGGATGGGTGACCGACCGGGAAGTTGCTCCCGGGTGTGCACGAGTGAGGACAAAGTGCGCAGAAAAGACTAGTATTGATCTGTGGGGCCAGTCTAGATCCCGCCAGCAGTAATGACCACCGGAGGGTGTGTCCGGGGCGTTACACCCGGGCACCAGCGGTGGCTGCAGGACTTCGATTGATGGATTGACCACTTCTTTAACATGCACAAACACTCGATACAGGTACATCCCTAACGTGGTCCGTGGCGGCCTTGGTGGCGACGAATAGTACAACCCCGGTTCCTGCATCGGTATCTCAACACCAATTATCTTCGGTATGGTGGATGGTTTCTTCATCCATGCCATAACCATCAGAGCCCAGCTGTCTGGAGGAACAAACATACTTACGAGCTCACCTCCAAGGTCGTTGATAAGCTCATTCATGGACTCGCTGTTCCAAGCACGTCAAGGCATGCCGTGGAAGGTAAGCTTTGTTAAAACTCAAGCTCAGAGGGCACCGAGCCCCATCCTGGGTGCCACCGATCAAAGCTCACCAGCATGCCATCACAGAACAAACGCCAAGAAGATTCGAACACACGACTGTAGTCGAAAGTTGTTCGGAACCTGACGAAGAAATCATCCGGTGGCAGACAGACTTCGATGAGAAAGTCACTTATGTGGATGCCCTGCACAATGCCAAGAGCTTTGACAAGGTCGTCCGGCAAGACGGGAGGCTGGTCGCCGTTGATGGTTACCATCAACACTTTCTCGGCAAACTAGTTGTCAAGCACCGACATGCCACTGTTGAGCGACAGCATGCAGCGCCCGAAGGCAGGACGGACCTCAGGATCTCCGTCTCGGAGATCTATGGTGACCGGCGACATGATAGTGCACTTGAGTACAGGGAGTACAGGAGGGGGATTTGGGGGAACTGGAGTAGGAATCGAGATTCCAGAGGTGGGGGAGGGGCGAGAGATTGGGGATGAAAAGGTAGCATGAATTTCGAACACACGCCAATATGCTCTCAGCGCGCAAGCGCACGAAAAAACCGGTGGCGCCCACATGTCGGCCTAAGAGTCCCAATTCTTCCTTTTTTGAGAGCCCGACCTTTTTTGAGGATCTTTTGAGAGGCCAGCCCGAGAGTCATAATTGACCTGTTTGGCATTGCGTTACTACTCGACCCATATTCAAAGACACCTCACTAGCCCAAACAAGTGTACATCATCAAGAAGACACTGAGCTCAAATTATAACTTGAAAAAAGGAGATATACTCTGAACACTGGAGAATGGTGATGCCCTCATTTAGCCCACCAGCAGTTCGAGACAATAAACAGTTCGAAACAATGATATATACAACATTCAAACACTGGCTAGTGACTACTACTGACATAAATAGCAAGACATGATATTTCATAAGAAGTCTTGCTACACCACCAAAACGCACCCATCTGCAGCGCTCAGACTCTCGTGATCCAGACGAGAATGACATTCTAAATAGAGGCAACTATTACATAGTAAGAGTGACATAGATGAGGATGACCAAATGACAAGGAATATGCATAACAAAAGAGAGAACTACCCATCCAGAACAAGCACCAAAGACAACAAGTCATTCGAAGAGGGATGATCCAACACCATCATAATTTGCAGCCCCGCTTCAGCCACCAGTTATCCGGAGACACCAGTACTCCACCCTTTCGACACGACAGCCCAATTACCTATCAACCTGAAGGCTTGAACCACATCACTACCTGTCAGACTCGACACATCCAAGGATCAAAGTTAATCCAGATGCCTTTGTCATTCTCACCTTCTTTTGGCAGGCTGTATCATTCACAATCAGGGGAATTTGCTCCCGAACTCCTAGGGCTCACCGTGTAGACACAGTTTTCCATAGCAAACAGAGCCTCTCTGCCATCAAGGTCCTTGCCAATGGTGATCTCCTAGTTAATCGGATAATTGAGTCTGAGAAACAGAGATTGTGAACCAAGGCTGTTTAGCCACCTCCAACTCAAAAATCCTGAAGGCCCTAACAAGCTGGTATCGTGCTCATAGACGTAACAGCCACTGTCCAGACACTCACATATTTCATGATGCTTTTATACAGTGGGGTTTTTGCAAGATAACTTTTCCGACTCATGTGTCTGAATGATCATTAGTCTTTTGCCGTCGTCCGATCGAGCAAGGAACCAGTTGTGCTTCCCTATTTTGGCAAAGGTGGTGTGATTACAAAGGGCGGTAACTATAGGGACACTGCATCATATCAAAAAGGACAGGCATTGTTAATGTAAGATCAACATTGTTCAGAGTATGAGTAAGATAATGCAAGAAACAGCATTGACACGTCCATGTTGGAACTGGGAGGAAAATACAGGGAAATATATACTAGATTCGAAAATATAGAAGTGCCATGCATGTTTATACTCATGTTATCTCACAATCGATTCTTCACATGAAACTGCCATGTCATGCATGTTATGTAATCATGTTATGTCCTCACAAACAAATTCTTCAAGGAAACTAACAGACCATGCATTGTTATATACTCATATTCTGTGGGCAAAAATTTTGTGAGGATATTATTCTAGCCATTGATTGCTGAAGGGCGAATATAGCTATGTACACATGGTAAGCATTACAGGATTTCACTACTTCCAAATATAGAGTTCTCCATATGCACATTTACTTCCCTAATGTATGGTTAGATGAAACCAACGGTGTGACGCATGTTTCTACATCATGAAAGTGAGGAAACTAACATGGCCATTTATACACACTCATATTTAGTAGTATATAGATTACTATAAAATAAGGAGAATATCCATATCTTCCTAACCGTTTGATTATTCAGGGGTACAAATTGGCTGTAATGACATGGTCACAATCGCATGAATTAACTCATTCCAAATATAGCTGATTTACGGCGTCTCTAATACATTGCCATAGTTCTACTCAAATTCTGCTTAAACATGGATATGCCAATCATCACAAAAAGTTCAAACAGTGTCATGGAGTCATCATTAACATTAGACGGAAACAACTTACACGCACCGTCCCAACAATACGTGGTGCCATCTGCTTTGTTGATCGTGTAGATGATGCCATTGTGTTCAATAGCATCATAGAAGTGTGTATCAGCCCACTGCGAGGTGAGATGTCTCCAGCTAAAGAAGGCACCAGCGGAAAGATAGGCGAGTCCGCGGTCGAACAAGGCAATTAACTTGAATTCTGCATAATTCGCATCTCGTGTGGGCACTTGGCAGATTACAATCTTCTACAAAACAAGGTGCGTCCAAGTGACTTCGTAATCTAGATGACTTGTACCGCGATGGTAAAACCCTATATATTCCAACATAGGAAGGATAATCTCATGGGAGGTGTGGAAGTTCATGAGCACCAACTTTTTCCAGACTTGTCTAACGGCAGCCATCCAGTGGGAGCTCATGCCGACCCAGTACATACCTGCCAAGAAGTTTCGGGCGATGGTGATTGGATCGAAGTCGAGGGAAATGATGTATGGCGACCCACTACATACATTCAAAGAAGTTTCGGCTAATGGAGGTCGGATTGAAGTCGAGGGGCATCATGTACGTCTCTGTATCATGGTGAGCAAATATTGCAAGACCAGATAGCAGCAAGCAGGGTGTCTTGAAAAGATTAGGCCTTGCTTCGACGATGGCCGTGTGCATGTCCCTCAAGCATGCAGCCAGCCGTAGGGCGCTCAACATATCCATACACGAACAACAGAGGTCGAGGATGTCACTGGGGAGATTGCTCCAATCGTGGCTCATATGGATGCTGCGCGGTTCGCGTTCGACCATGGTGGAGTTTGGAAGGTGGGGTTTTGGAGGGCTTGATTTACGGGGGAGAAGGCTCTCGGTGCTGGAGCGGCTAGCAAGGGAATAGTGGTACTAGGGGAGGCAAGCGAGACGAGGCTACGCAGGGGCACAGTGAGATGATGAAGAGTGACCTCAGGATCTTCGGCGAGACGGAGATGGAGATGGCGTGGTGCTAGGGGAGAGGGAGGCGAGCGAGGTGAGGGTACGCGGGGGCACAGTGAGATGATGAAGAGCGACCTCGAGATCTCCGGTAAGATGGAGATAGAGATGGAGTGGTGCTAGGGGAGAGGGAGACGAGGTGAGGCATGCTATACAATGGCGGTTATAGTGACTGCATAGTGCACAAGGTCAGGTTGACTTTGGTAACCCGGACACACCACCTGGACTGGTGTCACCTCGGGCGCAGGGTCTTTTCACTTCACTGTGAGGACCAGATGAATAATATTTTGACCATCAAGTGTACCATAGTTGTACTACTACTAGTAGTAGGAGTAGTAGGAACATGAGTAGTACTCCCGTGCTAGCATGCCTCTGGGTTCACTTCATCCTCCAGGTATCATCTATAATGCAAGTAGAACCAAATTCTCGTGCATGTGGAAGCGTGAAGAAGGCTTTTTTTTTGAGGATAACCACTTACTTATTCCTTAACTAGAGAATGTTGTGTCTCCCACGCACGCGCCAATATCCATCCATACCAGCTACGACACATTTTTTTATCCATTTGCATAGGTCCCACCTGCCAGGAGGGGTGCAGAAATAAAAAGGAATCATAAAATGTCTCCCCACAGTGATTCAAAAGAGTGACCTCAACTAGCCAGTGGCACATGTACCACTAGAAGGATGGGCACGTACACGGATAGGTACCACTCCTCAGTCTACCCTCATAGCCTTTTCGTTTAGTCTACCTAGCCATCTAATCAACTGCCTGTAGGCTACTTCTCCCATTTACTTCTCCATCGGGAACCGATTTTCCTAGGCTTCTTCACCTCTCCTTCATCTTCATTTGCATCCAAACCACACTGCATTCACATTGTTTTAACCTCTTCACATCCTCCTGGAGTAATTCCGAAGCCCCTTTAAATCATCATCTTCTTCAGTTAGACTAGCCATCTAATCCTAATTCTCCAAATCAAAGCCCTCCGATCCAGCGGTTCCAAATGGCGAAAGAGATCGAGATGCAGGTTTTTAGTGTTTAACATGTCCTTGTCGAAGGCTCGTTGAGCATAGTTGCCACAGTCACCGACCACCCAAGGTTTGTTCGGAAGTGGATAAACAATGTATCCAACTCCCTCCAAAAGGTGGAGATGAAGGTCATCGGTCTCGACGCGGAGTACACGCAGCGTGCCACTAGGAAGATCCTGCACGCCGACGTCCTCCAGCTATGCCTTGAAGATGATGTTTTGGTGTACCACATCATACACGCGCCCTCCATACCAGGTGATCTTCATGATTTCTTGTCTTGTGAGGACATATACTTCTGTGGGACAGCCATCGCAGGGGACAAATAGAAGTTGGAGCCATACAACCTTGATTTGAAAAGCATCATTGATGTACAAACCAAAACAAGAATTCCTGTAGAAGATTGTGATAAACCAACACCATCCCTATTCGACGTAGCAAATTTTGTGATCGGAACAAATCTTCAGAAGGGTGACGAGACGCTGGCATTAAGGTCGTCTGGATGGGAGAATTATCCCTTGATGTACGAGCGGATAAAATATGCTGCCCTTGATGCACATGTGAGTTTCGAGATAGCTGCAAGGTCCAGAGAGCTTGTTGCGAAGCCGCCTCCAATAGAAAATGAGAACAATAAGAAGGAGAAGAAGAAGAAGAAGAAGAAGAAGAAGAAGAAGAAGAAGCACCAGCAGCATGGCATTATGGATGGATGTACTATTTCCTCTCTTGTAAAAAAATTATTCCATCTCTGTGTATATTGATATAGATGGACTATTTGATGGTGTGCGTGTCTTTGGAACAAGTGGTAGGCATGGGTCCGCTTGACTATAAGGAACTGCCTAGCTTTCTCTACTACTCCTTCTAGTGATCGGTATGCAATGCATGTGTCTGTAGACATGACAACTTGTCCATGGAAGTTGAACCACGACGACCATCACGTTTCTTGTTTCTACCACTGCCACACCCACACGCGATTCCCATGACACCGCTCCAACCCATGGCACCACGTCCCCCGACGTGCGCCTCACCCCTATCGGCCGCACCGCCCCTCTGCCTTTGTGTGCATGACATGTGAGCCACCTGAAATGCGGCGACCATCAACTTTCTACCACAACACATGCGATTCCCATGACGCCGCTCGAACCAATGACACCCCACGTCCCTCGACCTGCAGCTCACCCCTCTCGGCCACACTGCCCCTCTGCCTTCGGGACCATTACATGTGGACCAGCCACCTATTGGGTCCACATGTTATTGACTCAAAGGCAGATGTAGTAAGGCGCTGAAGCTCAGTCTCGAGGGCCCTAAGAGGGAAATTTAACTCCTACCCAAGGCCTTGTGGTGCTACCGCTGCACGAACTCATGCGAAACTCGAGATTTGTTTCTTTACTATACATGTAGGCAACGATTTAATGGACATTGTAATCTCAACATGTGATGGGGAGCTCTAATTTGAATTTGAAACTAATAAAACAAAAAAAAATTCAAAACTAATAATTGGGAGAGAGGGAATATACCATAGTATGTGTCCCATACGAAACAAGTCCCCTGGGTTTTCACCGCAAAGATGCCGTTAGAAAGGAGCACATCGTCTTCGTACTCGTACGGCAACAAATCGACCGCAGACAACATGGTCCACCTTTGACCGCCATGTGCAAGGTTCATGCTATCTTCTTCAATCTCATCGTGGTTCCATCATACCAATTCAGGCGGTGGCCCATTGCATGGCTGATCCCAATGTTGGACAAAGGTTCTATGGGAACGGTGTCACCATTGTAAATGTTGTGCAAATTGATGTTGGTACCCTCCCGTACATATACAAGTCAATCTCCACTCGCACGGAGCCTAACCTATGAAACAGTGGGCAGGGGGAGAATTAGGAAATGGACACGGAAGTAGTCCTTAGAATGCATTTACTACGTGATCAAACTCATCTTACCTGCTCATCGGACAAAATCCGAGTGCCCCTCAATGTCGGCATCTCATGGGGCGTCAACTTGCAACTACGGCCACGCCGCGCTGCAGAGACCCCCAAGGAAACATCCTCGTGTGTTGCATGGAACATCAATATGCATTTGTATGAGTAGTTTATCTTTTGAGAGAAAAGGATGAACGAGGGAAGGCCTTATTTTCAAATGTGGAGAGGGGTGTAGGTATCTTTTTGCAAAATTGCCATAGTTTTCTTCCTATCCGTCAGATATAAATCAGACGGCCTATATTGCAGGTTGGCGGGCACGCCATCATCACCAACTTTGTTTTTTTAATAAGATATAAGATAGTAGTAGACTAGCAAGATGCATGTGCGTTGCACGAAACATCAAGATGGATTTGTATGAGTAGTTTATCTTGTGAGAGAGAAGGATGAACGAGGGAAGGCCTTATTTGCAAATGTGGAGAGGGGTGTGGGTTTATTTTTGCAAAATTGCCATAGTTTCCTTCCTATCCGTAAAATATAAAAAGGACGGCCTATACTGCAGGATGGCAGGCACACCATCATCAACAACTCTATTTTTTATAAGAGTAGAGTAGAGATAGAGATAGTGACTACTACTACCAATGTGTTGGTCCGTGCGTTGCAATGGATCCAAAGCGGTAGAATAATACTTGTTCACGGGCTTGAAATATAAACACTCTAGTTTTGATATACATATATCAGTAAAAATAAATCATGCTTGACGCAAAATATATTCCTCGGGCTATTTTGATGAGGTGTGGGACGGGTGTGGCTAGTTTGAAGATAGCGAGTTTCGAAAATATTGGAGCTGGGTTTTTTACATTTTGTAGAGTGGCACGGCACTCGGTGCACCTAAGAATCTGAAAAAAAATTGAGTTTTGGTCAGAGGCACACCCTGTGGCAAGATGCCTGTGTGGGCTTCTTCTATAACTAGCAAGATGCACGTGCATTGTAGGGAACATCAAGATGCATTTTTTTTAAAAACACATGTTTTGATTGACCCTTGCAGGAGTAATCCCATGTGAAAAAACTAATGATATCTCGAGAATTTTATCGGAAAAATGGTATTTTTGGAACAAGTTTTCTCTACTACTGCTCCTTGCAGTGAGTGGTATGCGATGCATGTGTCAGCAGACATGACACCTTGTCCATGGAAGTTGAACCATGGCGACCATCAGGTTCCTTGTTTCTACCATTGCCACACCCACACGCGATTCCCACGACGCCGCTCCAACCCATAGCACCACGTCCCCGATGTGTGCCTCATCCCTCTCGGCCCCACCGCTCCTATGCCTTTGTGTGCATGACATGCGGGCCAGCTGAACTGCGGTGACCATCAACTTTCTACCACAAGCACACCCGATTAGACGCGGTTTGCCAGTTCCACTCCTGTGCTCCGATCTGTACTCCCGCACCATCGAATTTTCATCCAGTGCCTGTGACACATTTCGTCCCGGGAATCAATCCTCAGCTGGAGTACTTCTGTACTACAGGTAGTACCCGTCGGTGTCGCCATCTGTGCCTCGTAACACCCCAATGCCCAGTTGTGGCACCCTCGCCATGGCCACGCCACCACCGGCTGGTTCATCTTGAATGAGTGAGTCGTGAACCACGCCACCACCATGAGAATGACATGTGGGCCAGCCGCATTTAAGGTCCACATGTCATTCACTCATAGGCTAGTGCACTAAGCCACTGAAGCTTGGTCTCGTGGGCCTCGAGAGGGAAATGTAACTCCTGCGGCAGGCCTTGTGGTGCTCCCGCAGTACGAGCTTGTGCCAAACCCGGAATTTGTTTCTTACTACTACCAATGTGCCGGCCCGTGTGTTGCAATGGATCCAAAGTATATCTATTTAGTGGAGTGCACTCTAAAGACATTATCTATTTATTTTTCTCTAACCTTTCATAGCCATGCAACCAAGCCACATAAGCTTCATGGGTGACCCCCACATCGTATTATTTGTACATTGACTGAAAAAAGATAAATCACCCAAAACAAGATCTTCCCGTTTTTTGTTCCTACGATGTTGTGTCGTGCACGTACCTAGTTGTATAGTGGTAGTACTAGTTGTAGTACAAACTTCGTACTAGTAGGAGTAGTAGTACGGAATGCTCCTACTCTATCAACGAGCCCCATCTGACACCAAATTTCTTGGCTTCCGTGCTACAGCTAGATCTTCCCCTCGTTTTTGTTTTCCAACCCGGCGGCGGGCAGGGTGCGGTTTGCCAATAGTCGATTTGCTCAACGGCGGTCCCACATGAAAGTGAAAATGCTAGGAACACGCCTTCCCTAGCTATGTGGCGTGCCGGACGTGCTGTGGAGTACTCCCGATTTCCGGGCATGTGGGGGTGCAACGCAAACGCGGCAGGCCTTTTCCTTTTACTAGCAATGTTCCTGTACGTTGCAACAGATCAAAAGTAGTAGAATAGTAGTACTTGTTCACAAACTTGAAAGAAATCACTCTTGTTTTGATATACATATATACCACTAAAAATATATTACTTTTCACTCAAAATATATTTCTCAGGCTGTTTTGATGAGTTGATGGAGGGATGTGGTTGCTTTCAAGATAATAAGGGGTTTTCTGTAAATTGAAGCAGAGAAGTGGGCTATTGTTGCAAAAATGCCACAACTTACGTCACAGCCATTAGATGCAGATCTAATGGTCAGAAATGATGAATGGAAGACACACCACCATCACCAACTAAGTCTTTTATAGGAGTAGGAGTAGAGAAACATGTATAAATTGTAACATTTGGTTCTGTTTCTTGGAATGATCGATAGATAGAAATAACGATTGGAAACGCTAGGGCGGGGCTATTTCTGCAAGATAAGCAGGGTACGTAGTAGCTACGTTGGCGCATCGTCGTTTTGGTCACATGCGGTCTGACACGTTCTAGTGTTTCTAGAAAGATGCCCGTGGGTTGCAAGAAGTTGATGGAAAAGGCAAGCACAACTTATAAATTGACGGATGGAGTACTAGTTACAGTGATGCATATAATTAAGCAAAGGGATCACACATGTCGGTATTGGCTGGAACGAGAATGCAATAGCACAATAAGAATTAAGGCCACGATGATGCGATCGCAGTGGTGGTTACATGAGGCAAGAAGAAAGATGCCTCCATCAACGTACGACCTCCTCCTCCTCCACTTAGTGCATCGGGCCACCGACCGGTGGCTAAGGAGCGGCGGCTTTTGTGGCGAGGTCAAGGTGCTTCTCAACAAAGGCATTCAAGGCTTCCAGACGGTTGAGGAAGGCCAACATCGTAGCGTCCTCACTGGCCTTATAGATACCTGTGTACACGATTTGCTCGTACATGTAGATGTGTAGGTCGACGAATTTGCAGGGCGAGGCGCCTCATGGCAAGCGCAACCTCCAGGTGGAAATTCTTCATGGCATCGGCGGGAAGTCGCAGGGCCACCAGTGCTTGAAAGAGGTTCCGGCAATGGAGGCTGATTAGGGTGGAAGGCAATGAGGAGCCCAGGCGCGTGGGCTAGAGAGTACGGTGATGTCATCCGCGAGCTTCTTGAGGACAGTGAACTTGTTGGTGGTGGCAACAATCATCTGGTCCAACAAAGAGTCATAGTTGGCGTCGACGGCGGCCATCCACCAGCCGGTCGCCAACACCGTCTGAAGACGATCTTCGGCGCCATGCCGGAGGTCGGCGTCGTGGACCATCTGGCATAGTCGTTGGCCACTCGCGCGCATCACCGCCATGGGTCTGGAGTGAGCACTTTTGCTCTTAGTGTAGGTTCTTAGGCAAATGCTTAGGTGCGTACGATGTGGTAGATGTATTGGAATGGAGGGGCGCCTTTATATGAGTGCAAACTGTGTTGCATTCACATCGTGCAGCCTCTTTTCCCGGTCCTCCTCCCATTACTTCCCTCATGCATTCACGATGCTAATTGAAGGAGGATGCATCATTGGCCCTTTAACATTTCATGAACCGCTACCCCCTCCCTCGTCTGCATTAAAGCCGTACCGGGAACTGCTCTGCCCGCTATCAAAACGAATAGTACTGCATCGCCCACTGCATGCCCAGCTGAACACGCCTCCTCGCCTCCATTAAACCCCTCCGTTAAACCCGCATGCAAACCGAGAAACCTACTCCGACCACACGGTCGTTCATGAGCAGGCCGGAATTAAACGCAACGCTGGCCGAGCTCCTCCCGTCCGCCCTTAGTTTAAACGAGGCCAGACACCAACCAAGCTCCTACCGGCTGCCCTCTATTTAAATGAGGCCAGACAGACAACGGGAAAGAATCACACCCCTCCGCCGCTCCCCCATCTCCTCCTTCACCATTTTCTCCACTCTTCAGATGGCTTCCAAGGAGCCGTTCTCCAGCATACTACCCGGCTGGGTGGCCTGTCGAGCCCTATGGATACAGGCGAGGCTGCTCGGTGCTTCACCAACCTCGCTTGGCCCGACGGAGCCAGTTTCCACTCAAAGCCGGTGCGTGGTTCAGCAACTCGCCGCTCTAGTTCAACTTGATGAGGAGTGGCGAGTTGCTCCAAGCCGGCACGGCGGCGAGCACGCCGGTACGGGCGTCGTCACTGCCGCGTTGTACTGCGCCACCCGTGTTTGCGGTGGCCGCGCCTCCCGTGTCTGTGGGCGTGCTTCCTGTGCCTACGTCAGCACCATGCAGGCAGAGACAGAATTCGGGTGCGTGGAGAGTGATGAGTCGGTGGCCAGCTTCTCCGTGTCTGCCGCCATCATCAAGGAGAAGTAGAACACTATAGGCTGCTGACACTTGGGTCACATGAAGGTCACCGCTGAGGCGACGACTGCGCATTCAGGTAGTTTCTTTGCTGCTTCGTCTCTTCCAAGGACCTTCGTCGACCCCGCAAGTGTCTGCCGGACATGAGGAAGACAAAGGGATCCGTGGGCGGCCATTTAGATTAGGTACTCCCTCTCCGGCTGGCAGGAAATATTTGTTCTAAGAATGGATAAATTGGATCTATCTATAACTAAAATAAGTCTAGATATATCCATTTCCAGGACAAGTATTTTCGGACGGAGGGAGTATTAATTATACCAATAGAGACGGATTACCACCGCTCAATTCATGTAAATGTAATGAAATCCATCATGTTTATATGAAGATCCGGCTTTTTATAGGAAATCCTTCATGCTTATATGAAATCAGTCCGTGTTTGCACGAATTTCATCTGGTTAGTTAGAGTTGTGAAAATGTATGATGCTGGCGTTTGATGTCGTCCTCCGCGGAAGGAAGCGGTAAGAAATTTGTCGGCTGACGTTGAAGATGCTCTTATGTTGGAAATAATAGAGTCACATCCAATCCATTTGAATTAATTGCGTGTATGATTCTCCCTCCATAAAAAGTTAATTGCATGTACAGTGCACACATGACTTGCAGGGTGGCTACAACTTCGTATAGAAAGTTAAAAAGAAACAAGTCCATCCTTAATATTGTATTCTAAGTACTTTGTGGGTTCCACTGTCAGTATAATAGCGAAATAACTATATATTAAATAAGTAATATATAATATGAAAATCTAAAGTTAAAGACAGATTTGAACTCAGGTCATCGCGTTGCGAGCATCTGGCGCTAACCAGTCCAACGCATTTTTGTTGTGGACCATGCTGGAGATATATCTCCATGTCTACTCTTATACTCCCTCCGTTCCTAAATATTTGTCTTTTTCAGATTTCAAATGGACTACCACATACGGATGTGTATGTAGACATATTTTAGAGTTTAGATTCACTCATTTCGCTCTGTATGTAGTCACTTGTTGAAATCTCTAAAAAGATAAATATTTAGGAACAGAGGGAGTAGAAAATAGAGTTGGTGATGATGGCATGTGTGCCATCTTGCAATATAGGCCGTCAGATTCATATCTAACGGGTAGGAAGGAAACTATGGAAATCTTGCAAAAAGATACACACACCCCTCTCCACATTTGCAAATAAGGCCTTCCCTTATTCATCCTTTTCTGTCACAAGATAAACTACTCATAGAAATGCATCTTGATGTTCCGTGCGATGCACAGGCATCTAACTAGTTTCTTTTAAAATAGTTAATATGATAATTGGGTTGAAGTGATATATTCTATGTCTGCCCCGAATGATTACAGATTCACTAGTAGTAACAAAGAAAAGGTTGCCTTGTTAATTAACAGAAAACAGGGTGAAAACTATCACATGAGGCCGGTAAAAACAAGGCACACTGGGTTCAGCGTCATCGTCACTACAACTGTGCGCGCGTGAGAAGTCTACATATCGAGGGGGCTATGGAGAGAAAGACATATCGAGTGTGTCTGAGCGAGGCACAGAGACACAATGTTTGAGAGAGAAACCAATTGACAGACTAAGATCAGATTGAGTTGTCACCCTTCTGCTGTCATTGTTGGGGTGGGGTGGGGAGGGGGAGTGAGAGAGTCCTGGATTAGGGGGTCTCCGGACAGCCGGATTATATCCTTTGGCCGGACTGTTGGAGTATGAAGATACAAGATTGAAGAATTCGTCTCGTGTCCGGATGGGACTCTACTTGGCGTGGAAGGCAAGCTTAGGCAATACGGATATGTATATCTCCTCCTTTGTAACCGACCTTGTGTAACCCTAGCCCCCTCCGGTGCCTATATAAACCGGAGGGTTTTAGTTCGTAGGACAACATACAATCATACCATAGGCTAGCTTCTAGGGTTTAGCCTCTCTGATCTCGTGGTAGATCTACTCTTGTACTACCCATATCATCAATATTAATCAAGCAGGACGTAGAGTTTTACCTCCATCAAGAGGGCCCGAACCTGGGTAAAACGTCGTGTCCCCTGCCTCCTGTTACCATCCGCCTTAGACGCACAGTTCGGGACCCCCTACCCGAGATCCACCGGTTTTGACATCAACATTGGTGCTTTCATTGAGAGTTCCTCTGTGTCGTCGCCGTCAGGCTTGATGGCTCCTACTATCATCGATAGCGATGTAGTCCAGGGTGAGACTTTTCTCCCCGGACAGATCTTTGTGTTTGGCGGCTTCGCACTGCGGGCCAATTCGCTTGGCCATCTGGAGCAGATCGAAAGTTACGCCCCTGGCCGCCAGGTCAGGTTTTGAAGCTTAAACTTGTAACACCCCGGATGTAATTTACCTTATATGTATCCCAACTCTTGGCGTTTCCGGCCTAAGTTATTTTATTTTTCTCCGTTGTCGGGTTTTTGTCTCCATGTGTTGTTGCCTTTGTCATGCATCTCATATCATGTCATCATGTGCCTTGCATTTGCATACGTGTTCGTTTCATGCATCCGAGCATTTTCCCCGTTGTCCGTTTTGCATTCCAGCGCTCCTATCTCCTCCGGTGGTCCTTTATACCTCTTTCCGTGTGTGGGGGTTAAACTTTTTCGGATTGGACCGAGACTTGTCATGTGGCCTTGGTTTACTACCGGTAGACTGCCTGTCAAGTTTTGTGCCATTTGGACTTCGTTTGATACTCCAACGGTTAACCGAGGGACCGAGAAGGCCTCGTTCGTGTTGCAGCCCAACACACCTCCAATTTGGCCCAAAACCCACCTAAACCCCTTCTATCTCCTAGAGTGTTCGATCATGATCGCGTGGCCGAAAACTACACTCAATTTGGACATCCCTAGCTCCCTCTACCTCTATAAATAGATCCCTTTCCAAAAATCTCGGGCAAACCCTAGACCCCTCCCTCTCCACGCGCCGCCGGACAAAATCCGGACGGCCGGACACGTCCGCCCGCTCAGCCGAACGAACCAGCGGCTGCCACATGTCCCGTGGGCGAG